>NC_089209.1:27688461-27730961 GCF_963930695.1 Labrus bergylta | reverse complement strand
CAGCTCCATCAGAGTGAGATTGCAGCTCTATCAGTGTGAGAGTGCACACCACCTCCCCCCCATTCCGCTGCTGACCTGCATTCACACTGCTCCAGGACTAACCGGGCCTGAGCACGGTTACCTCTTGTACATAATGTCGTAATATAACACATGCATGACTTTACGTAATTATGAAGCTTGCATCAGACAGGTGGACTCCAAAATAAAAAATAAAGAGTCTGCGTCTGCACATTGGAGAACAACACAGAGACCATTACAGCTACTTTACTGACTTTGTGGCTTATTGGAGTCGTTTTACTCAGATACAGCCAGAACACTCTCGATAATGGAGGCTGTACACGCTGAGTGCCCGTGCTTGTGCTCGTGCATGAACTTTACCGTGCCGAAGCACAAGCGTGCCAGGGCCAAGGAAGTGTGCCGTGCTAGAGCAAGGATTAGACAACTCACACTAGTCAAACGATCTGGACTCTAGGGGTGAAGCGTGCTTGGGCAAGGTACGGATGGGCCAGTGAGTGCGCCCTTAGACTCAGAGATGGAGCAGATTCATGAACGATTTATGGAGATATTAGAGACTGTGATCATTCTGAGTGAATCAGAGCCTCTGTGTTTACATACTGATTGTATGGAGCTGCATGTGTAATTATTTAACATGGTTCACTCATGTGTTTCGATTTTAAGGTTCAAGCTTAATCGTGTGTGAAGAAGTGTCATATGACTACAAACATGGCTGCCGTCATCCTGCAGAGATTTACAGTGACATTGTCACAATTTAATGAACATACAGCTGGACTCAGATTGGACTGTTTAATGATCTGAAGAGAAATTATTACAAACACAGGCTGCTTAGTACACAGTGATGTTTCTGCTACTGAGGGAGCAGCCTCAGACAGGGAGGGGGGTATCAGGCAGGGAGGGGGTACCAGACAGGGAGGGGGGTATCAGACAGGGAGGGGGGTTTCAGGCAGGAAGGGGGGTATCAGACGGAGAGGGGGCTGTGGAGGTGAAAAATGGGTCTTATTTCCATATAAAGAGCTCTATTAATCACTCTGAGTGTCATTACAGCGAGGCTCATTGAGCTCAGCAGCTCTTAAATAAAACTCAGAGCTCCATGCCTTCAGCTCGCCATACATCTTCATTTATAACTGCCAGTGGATGGGGGGGGGGGGGGGGGGTCTCTCTTGTACCTTTATTCCACATGGTAAAAACATCAAATCATCGAGTGTGTGTTGGCTGAATACTTTAATACTTTATAATTGATCTCAGAATCTCCTCTACCACCGGCAGACAAAACGATGAAATATAGAAATCTGAAAATGCAGTGTTAAGATCAGACTTAGGAGGAGGGAAGTTAGTGACATACGTTACTTACATAACCCTGTGAGAGAATCAGGCCTTGGCGTGCAGCTCTACATGTAGTGCCACTGTCCATCCATCGCCATGTTCATTCCCATGCCACTCATCGGACCTGACAGGAAGAGACAGAGGACAGGATGAGGACAGAGGACACCATGAGAACAGACAGAGGACAGGATGAGGACAGAGGACAACATGAGAACAGACAGAGGACAGGATGAGGACAGAGGACACCATGAGAACAGACAGAGGACAGGATGAGGACAGAGGACAGCATGAGGACAGAGGACAGCATGAGGACGGCGGAGGACACCATGAGAACAGATAGAGGACAACATTAGAGCAGAAAGAGGACACCATGAGAACAGAGGACACCATGAAGGCAGAGGACACCATGAGAACGGAAGAGGACAAGGGACACCAAGAGAGTGAAAGAGAACACCATGAGGACAGAGGACACCATGAGGATGGAAGAGGACACCATGAGGACAGAGGACAACATGAGGACAGAAGAGGACAACGTGATGATAGAGGACAGAAAGAGAAAAGATGTTGACGTCTGGGACAGAAGGTCTCTGAAATGTAAATGTCCTGTTGTTGTCTCACCTCCTCTGAGGCCCATGTGCTGCTGTCCATCCAGTACGAAGCCACCCATTGGCTGGCCGTCTGGACTGTAGGGAGTACTCTGAGTCACTGAGATGAGAGGGCACAGTGTAAGAGAGCAGAACACAGAGTGAAAGCCCTTTATTATTACTCTGATTTACCTGCTCTGTTGGACTGATCGATCATCGGCTGAACTATTCTTCTCCTCGCATTGATGAACCTGAAACATAACAACAGTTATGTAAAGGTATGAATACAGCTCAGCACGGATGACTTGTTAAAAATCCTCCCAGGACAGACGTGATCAATAAAACAACTTTTCAAAACCACACTGTTAAGTTTGAAGCAGACTGTAAACATGTTTATTTCTACTGTGTGTCTGTGTGTGTGTGTGTGTGTGTGTGTGTGTGTGTGTGTGTGTGTGTGTGTGTGTGTGTGTGTGTGTGTGTGTGTCTCTTTGTGTGTGTGTGTCTCTTTGTGTGTGTCTCTTTGTGTGTGTGTGTATGTGTGTGTGTCTCTTTGTGTGTGTGTGTGTGTGTGTGTACGTGTGTGTGCATGTATGTGTGTGTGTGTGTGTGTCTATGTGTGTGTGTGTGTGTGTGTGTGTGTGTGTGTGTGTGTGCGTGTGTGTGTATGTGTGTGTGTCTATGTGTGTGTGTGTGTGTGTGTGTGTGTGTGTGTGTGTGTGTGTGTGTGCGTGTGTGTGTGTCTATGTGTGTGTGTGTGTCTATGTGTGTCTATGTGTGTGTGTGTATCTATGTGTGTGTGTGTGTGTGTGTGTGTGTGTGTGTGTGTGTGTGTCTTTGTATGTGTGTGTGTGTGTGTGTGTGTCTTTGTATGTGTGTGTATGTGTGTGTGTCTCTTTGTGTGTGTGTGTGTGTCTATGTGTGTGTGTGTGTGTGTGTGTGTGTGTGTGTGTGTCTCTTTGTATGTGTGTGTATGTGTGTGTGTCTCTTTGAGTGTCTTTTTGTGTGTGTGTCTATGTGTGTGTGTGTGTGTGTGTGTGTGTGTGTGTGTGTGTGAGTTTGTGTATGTGTGTGTGTGTGTGTCTATGTGTGTGTGTGTGTGTGTGTGTTTGTGTGTGTGCGTGTGTGTGTGTGTCTATGTGTGTGTGTGTGTGTGTGTGTGTGTGTGTGTGTGTGTGCGCGTGTGTGTGTCTATGTGTGTGTGTTTGTGTGTGTGTATGTGTGTGTGTGTGTGTGTGGGTGTGTGTGTGCGTGTGTGTGTGTGTGCGTGTGTGTGCGTGTGTGTGTGTGTCTCACCAGTTGTTGACCTGCAGGATAGTGAGGCCTGTGTCCTGTGCGAGCTGCTTCTTCTGCTCCTCTGACGGGTATGGGTGCTGGGAGGGACAAAAAGAGTTTGTGTTAAAGTGTGATGTATCAGCAGTTTCTTTTGTTTTTGTTTTATTTTGATATTTTTGTGATATTTATTTTCTAATCATTTCAACATTTACCATTAAAAAACATGTGTTGATGTTTTATTCTGAGTGAAGCAGTGTGCAGCTGTGAGGTTAAAACACATGGATGTGTTTAGAAGGAGAGTTTGATTCACAGAGTTAAGGTTAGCACGATGAACAGTTAGCAGCAGGCTAATGAATCTGAACCCTTCACAGCTGCTTCTTCTAAAGATTCCTCACAGGAGATCCTTAAGAAAGGATCTTAAAGGATGAAGCCCCCCCCCCCCAGGACCTGGATCCTGAGCAGGATCTGGTTGGTTCTCTCACCGTGAGATGCTGGAACAGCCACGCTCTCATAATGTTTGTGGCCACTTTGGGGAAGATCCCTCGTTTTTTCTGCCTCTTCTTGTCCAGGTCGTCCTCGTCTCCAGTCCCCGGTGACGCCAGGCCGTGGTCGAGTCCGTCACCTGCGATCAGAGAGGAGAAGAGTCGGATCAGGATGAAGATTTAAACCTCGTCATCCTCACACCTCCGCCTGGATCCTGCACAACCACCACGAGCTCGTAGTGAGGCGCGGCTATTAGCTCAATGTGAGCCGAGCGTTTGACATGAGGTAATGAGAGCAGGACGAGCTGACAGGAAGTAATGAGAGCGTGAGGAGATGACAGGAAGTAATGAGCGTCAGACTGCAGTGGCGTTTCTGTGTGACCTCAAACTCTGAAGAAGAGAGAAAAAATAACATCAAAAAGAAAAAGATCACAGTTAACACAGTGATGTTTGTTTTTCATTTAGGGGTTTCACACTCTGTCTGCTCTGTATTATTAGCATCGTTCATGTTTGTCTTTGGCTGAGGATCTCCTCCTCTTCCTCTGCTCGTCTCTCTGAGCAGGAAGAAGAGAGGAAGGAGAACCCGTCCTCTTCCTCTCTGGCATTAATTGTGCATCAGCAGAGATGAGTTTCTGTTACCGTGCTGGTGATTTGGGCGCCCTCAGGGCAGAGCAGCCTTGAAAGCCTGCCTGCAGGGCGTGTGAATAATGCATCTGAGAGACTCCTCCCCCGAGGCGGGACACAGACTCGACGTTTCTTAAGACTCGCCCGCGCGTGTCTTTTTGTTTTGGGAGAAGCATCAATCAAACGCGCCTATATGAGCCATATTCATGCATAAATATTTCAGCTGATGAATATTGACATTAAAGAGGAAGTGCTGCGGGGTCGGGGGCTCGGGGGGCTGTGGGAGTTTTGACGGATGGTGTCCAGCACTTGGTCATGGTCCGGGTACGGGGTTCACTCAGAGTCTGTCCTCTAACATGGACTCTGTTTGTCCTCCAGTCTCACTGTACTTCTCCTCTCACAGAGGATCATTTAAACTCTTCAAACAGGGTCAGTCTGAGGATGTCTTGGGTTGGGAATCAGAGGGTCACCAGTTCAAGTCCTGGCACGGACAAAGTCCAGAAATTAGTCTGGTAGCTGGAGAGGTGCCAGTCCACTTCCTGAGCACTGCCTATGTGCCCTTGAGCAAGGCACCAAACCCCTAATAACTGCTCTGGAGCACTCACTGTGGGCAGCCCCCTCACTCTGAGACCTCTTAATTAGTGCATGTCCACAGGATCATGTATGTGTATTTCAGACTATGTTTGTGTTCATGTTCATTAAACAGAGTGTAAAAACTGAATTTCCCCTCGCGGGATAAATAAAGGATAAATTATTATTATTATTATCTCGTCTTTTTTCTGTCTCGAGGTCATCATGGTGCATTTAAAGCACTTGGTGGTGTTCAGTAAATAAAACTTCTGGAGTGCTGCTTTGATGTAAAGACTCCTCAGTTGAAGACAACCAGTGAACAGAGGAGGTGGGCAGAGAGACTCGCGGGCTGGGGGTCTGTACTTCCCAACTGTCAACGTTACTGTAGGCTGAGATCTCGACTGGTGTACAGGTAGCTAGCAGGATTACAAACTCCACATGGTGAAAACAGATGGTACTATAAGAGCGACACAGCTGAATACTAACAGACCAACGATGAACGTGATGCAGATCCTCACACAGGAAGACACTTCAAACCTTTTTACCTCTGAGGGACCCTCAAACACTGACTGAGACTTATATTCTGGATTATACGGTAAATGAAAAGTGACCCTCAGATCAATCTAATTGATTATAGTTTAAGGCATGCTGGGTGAAACTGAAGAGTTGGAGTCTGTCTCTTTAAATGAGTCAAGTGTTCTCAATGATGAACAGAAATAAGAAGTGTGAACTCTTTTCTCTAGATCTTACAGTTCATGTGTGGAAACAACTAAACCAGAAAACCAAGAGACGTATAAAGAAAGAACGAACAGAGCCTCTTGGCCTAATTATATCTGAGGAGGACAAGCCACCCCCCCTCCTCCTGTGTAGATAAGGGGGGTGGGGTGGGGGGGGGCTCTAGAGCCGCAGGGCAGATCTTCAGAAACACTAATCTGTTCTGACTGTTCTCCGCAGCTCCACCGTCTAACAGAGAGACGTTCAGAGTCACTGTGCAGCGCTCACATAACCCCCTGCCTACCCCCTCACTATCTAACCCCCCACTGCACCCTGCCTGCCGTGCCTACACGCGTCCGCCTGTGAGGAGGGGGTGTTACCCAGGGGGAGGGCTGGAGTACTGCCCCGGGGCAAGGAAGAAAAAAACATCACCCCGAGGTACCAAAACACTCTCCCTCTGCAGAATCAATTTTATACTGAGACACATTTAAACTTTTCAAAAAACTGTTTATACCGCTACACATCTAAACCTTTCAAACTACTTTATAGTGTTTCACATTTGTATCTTTAAAAACAGTTTTACACTGTTACAGTGGGACGTACTGGAGGGTGTAACCTCTGAGCACCTCTTAGGAACAGGGATACCTGTTTATGGCTACCAACTGTACCGCTGTCCACGTCAGGATGCTGACAAGAGATTGCTGCCACATAGACCTTCAGGGTAGGGGGAGATCGTCCCTTGTCTAGTAAGTCCTACAAGAATTTCAATATAGCAGACAGTGGACAGGGTACTGGATCCAGATCTCTGTGTTGACATAAGCCGTCGAAAAGCATTCACAATACAAGAGGACGGGGCCTGTGCATTCAAGATAGCATTCCTGACGACAAGGCTCCCATTGTCCAACCAAAGGGCAGACCCCCAGCGGTAGGCGACTGAGTTGGGTTGCAGTATCCAAGGCCTCCCCTAGTGGGGAAGCATATTGGCAAGCTGTAACAGAGCCTGTGCAGCAGAGGAAACCCAGTCCTGACCAGAACCGGGCCACCAGGAGCAGCCTGTGATCCTCTTGAAGGACTCTCAGGAGTGTTGGAAATATGAGGGACAACCGGGGAAATACATAGAGGAGGACATTCAGCCCATCGTGGGCCAGGGCATCTTGGTCCACAGGACTTGAACTGTCTGCCAGGTAGAACCTCAGATGGCAGTGGGTCAACTCCCTGGAGGTGAAGGGATCCACCTCTGCCCCTCTGAAGTGGTCCCACATGTCTTGCGCTACCTCTAGGTGGAGTCTCCATTCCCCAGGTAGAGGCTTCTGACGAGATCAGGAATCTGCAGGTTCTTTCTCCCTGGTATATAGACAGCTCTTAAGCTGGCTAAACGAGGGGCTGCCAAGGTCAGTAGACGCTGCATTGCCTGCAACAGTCTCACAGACTTGGTCCTTGGTTAATATGAAACTCTGCGGAGGTGATGTCCAACCACACTAAAACGTGCTTGCCCTTCAGATATGGGAGGAAATGCTGAAGGGACAGGTATATTACCTCTAGCTCCAGAACATTTATGTGGTCTTTGCAGAGGCTTGCCGACAACCTCCCCTTAGCGATTCTCTGTCTCTGTGTCTCAGTGTTATCTCAGAGTGTTGCTTCTGTTTAATACAAAATGCTGACATCATTTCTTTAGATGTCAAATGTAATAAATATGTGTCACAGATGTTGTATTTTTTCCTGTTTTTATGTATCTATGTGTCTCAGAGTGTAATCTAAGTCAGATCTGAGTCAGGAAATGTTGCGTCTATAAGACAGCTAGCTGAACTGATTGCAGCTCTCTCGGCTGCATCAGTGATGTAGAACCAACTTGGCCCATCTAATGACCTCAGCGGGGCTCTAATCCATCACAGTGACACCTCCAGGCCCCTTATTACCCACCATGCACAGCTCTAACAGGAGTGTGGATGTTTCTGTGTGCGGAGGCGCTGATGAGAGGAGATGCAGATGGTCTAACTGTTGTTTATCTGTTTCTGTCTCTTTTTGTCTCAACTTTAGAAGATTACCAATGTGTCTGTCAGTGTGGATCTGTTTAATGTTGGTAAGTATTGATCTGTTTGTCTGGGTGAATACTCGATTCTGATTGGCTGAAGGGTGTCATGTGACTATACGCTTAATGATTGATGATGTGGTTGTCGATTACCTTTTGATACATGGACACCTATGGAAGTAGTTCCAATTAAACAGCCTGTTCACTGTTCCAAATGAATGCGCTGCAGACGGTGTCTAAGATGAGTAACCATAGCAACATAACCCTAACCCTTAGCCTATATCTTGTCTGGCCTATAAAACTTGCTGGCAATGGCATCAGCTGGCTGCAAACTCCGCGACTTTAGAAATAATTAAATGAAAAACAATGTGAATATCTTACCCAAGAGTATGGTCCTTCTGTGCACCACAAGACGCAGTTGTAACACTGCAAGAAGGAGCCTAAACTCAGGGCTGTAATGTTAGTACTAAACTACAGTCACTTTAGTTCAACTGTTAAACTAAAAGTGGCCGCTGGCTAAACTGTCTGATGCTCAGTGATGATCTCATTAAAAGGTGAATGAGCCCTAAGTTGGACTTGCAAAAGGTTTGTAATGATAGAGTTTATGCATGTTTACTAGCCACTACAGCCCTTTCTCATTGTCCACCTGAGCTGACTGTTAACACTTCAGGTTTCGCCCAATAGTACAGAGTACTGATCGTCATTTTCTTCATGACCTTTTTCTTGATTTGCAGACAATGACATGGCTAGCTGACCAGCTAGACTTGTTGTTAAACAAACTGGCTGATAACATGTACTGTTTGTCCACCGATATGTCAGAACATAGAACATTCTAGGATTGTTATGATTGTTTCAGCTATTAGTCAAACCCTTGGGTGTTGTCAGGGTAACGAGTTGTTGTTTATTAAAAACGTCATATTTGGTCATAAAAGTCATGAAAATATGGATGGATGGTTTTATAATTTTTTCTCTGGCAGGTGACCATTGTGTTAGCGACATAATGAGGTTTGATGTGTCCATTATCAGGAAACAATGGACGACGTGGCGGCCTGAACCGGTTTAGGCCTGCACTTCTTCACATGTACACGATCTCTTACTTAATCAATCAGTCGATCAATCAGTCACATAACCAAATGTTGAGTAGATTTTCCTACATCAGTCTCTTCTTAAATATGAAGGAGTTTTTTTCTCACCCATGTCACTGCAGTTGTCCCCGCTCTGAGAGACGTGTCCCCCGCTGGACGGCCCTGGGGTCCCTATGGATAGCGTGGAGTGGGTATCGTCCAGGTCTCTCCAGGACGCAGGATTCTGAAGGAAAAGACAGGAGGTCCAGAGAAGATCAAAAGGGGGTCCACAGGAGAGGAAAAGTATTGAGGAAGGAGAGATAAAGTAGGTTAGAAGTTCCCCCCTTCCACACACACAGAGGAAATGCTTAGCCTAGCATTAGCTACGTTACCATTGTGTCCATCACAGAATACAGAGCTCAGAGGGTTCAGAGAGTTGCAGGATGTGGACCTCCAGAATCCAGCTCAAAGACTGATTAGGCTCAGACTGAGTCCTGTATTTATATGTAGGCCCGTCCCCTCGCTCCTGTGCTCCCCCCCCCCCCCAAAGTGCCCCCCCCCACTCAGAGGACATAATCTAAGAGCAAACAGCCTCTTCAGCCTCTCTGTGCGTCAGCTGTTTGCCGGATGGTTCTCTGATGAAGAGTCCACAGATGACGAGGAGACGCTAGGAAACAAAGACGCAGCGTGAACGACACTCTCTCAAAGAGCTCACTCTTTATTCTGTGTGTGTGTGTGTGTGTGTGTGTGTGTGTGTGTGGGTTCATCAAACTAACACACACAATCTGACTGTTAAACAACTAACAGCTGTGTGTGTGTGTTTCTGTGTGTGTGTGTGTGTGTGTGTGTGTGTGTGTGTGTGTGCGTGTGACACACCTGAACGATATGGGGTTCAGAATCAGAAGACACATGTGACTTTGTCAAAGTAATAATGACGGTTAAACATAATAACACACACATTAAAGAGTGTGTGTCAAACATGTGGTCAACCCCCCACGTCCCCCCTTGTTAACCCTGTTTACTGAATCCTTGAAAAATCGCAGCAAACACAGCTGTACTATCATCATCAGCATCTTCATCGTTGTTGGCGGCTCGTCGTCTCTTCACAGCAAAGAATAATGTTTCAGATTGAAACATTAAATTAACTTATTAAATATAAGTTAATTATTTCAGATCAACGTGTATCATTCTCATGAGGGGTTAAAGTTTAACTTTAAAATATTATTTTGATGAAAATGACATTTAAAAAAATACATTAAGTAAAATACAATTATTCATTGTTTCAATGTGTAGTGAAGCATAACAACACCTGAAGATCTGACTGTAGTATAAACACACCTGAAGATCTGACTGTAGTGTGAACACACCTGAAGATCTGACTGTAGTATAAACACACCTGAAGATCTGACTGTAGTATAAACACACCTGAAGATCTGACTGTAGTATAAACACACCTGAAGATCTGACTGTAGTGTGAACACACCTGAAGATCTGACTGTAGTGTGAACACATCTGAAGATCTGACTGTAGTGTGAACACACCTGAAGATCTGACTGTAGTGTGAACACACCTGAAGATCTGACTGTAGTGTGAACACACCTGAAGATCTGACTGTAGTATAAACACACCTGAAGATCTGACTGTAGTGTGAACACACCTGAAGATCTGACTTTAGTGTGAACACACCTGAAGATCTGACTGTAGTATAAACACACCTGAAGATCTGACTGTAGTGTGAACACACCTGAAGATCTGACTTTAGTGTGAACACACCTGAAGATCTGACTGTAGTGTGAACACATCTGAAGATCTGACTGTAGTGTGAACACACCTGAAGATCTGACTGTAGTGTGAACACACCTGAAGATCTGACTGTAGTGTGAACACACCTGAAGATCTGACTGTAGTATAAACACACCTGAAGATCTGACTGTAGTGTGAACACACCTGAAGATCTGACTTTAGTGTGAACACACCTGAAGATCTGACTGTAGTATAAACACACCTGAAGATCTGACTGTAGTGTGAACACACCTGAAGATCTGACTTTAGTGTGAACACACCTGAAGATCTGACTGTAGTGTGAACACACCTGTTATAAACTAATCCTAACCAAGTGACCTACAGGATGATAAGTGGCGTGTTGCTATGACGACCTGGGTCAGAATACAACTCAATGTCCGTGCACACTCACAAGAAAAAAAAAGGTAAAATAATAATGATCTGTCACTTCCTGTCAGATTTTCAAAGTAAAGATAAACACATGATGATGTCACTCAAATTGTGTTTAAAAGTTCCAGAGAAAATCTCACATAAACAACATTTATATTATAATATGTTCATAAAATATATGATATATGTTATGATTTAAAATATATGATTTAAAATAGTAATATAATAATATATTACACACAATTGAATCTTTGCTTTCAGGATAAAAAATTAAAAAAGAAGTTACAACATGAACTCCAACCCCTTCATATTTTTTCTCCTAACAGTGGCGGTTCTAGACCACTTTCTAGACCCAGGGGGCCAAACTGGGGCCAGTTGTTTTGTCAGAGGGGAACATTAAACCCAGGTGGAAAATAGACAAAGATGATTGCTTTAAAAAAAAAAATACTATGCCAAATAATAGCGCACATCATTACATACCACAACCTAAAATACCATGATTTATATTTGTTTCAGTAATAGTATTTAATACTAGATTGTGAGTCAAATACTGTGTATGTATTATTAGGGGGACTCTTCCTTTTGGAGGGGTGGCCACAGGGGGGGACCAAGCTTAGTGTTACAGGGGCACTGGACCCTGTTGGCCCCTGCCAAGAACCGCCCATGTATCCTAGGATTTCCCCCTTCTGCATCAAATGCAGGAAACAGGTGCTTACATGCATTGCTTGTGGAGCTGCCCTCTGACTCTCACAGGAAATTAACTTAACTTTGGTAAGAAAATACAATATATCCGGGTTTGTTTCTGTTAAATCTTTCAGATGAGAGGCCTCCTCTGATAAGTGTCCAGCAAAAACGTCTGAACAAGCTCATTCTATTACCAAGAGATGCATTTTATGTCAGTGGATTAAGTCCAGATCTCCATCTATCTGTCAGGGGTAGGGGACATTTTTAAAGTTTAGCCAATGGAGCACTAAAGCTCAGTGTTGAAGGAGAATGAGAGTTTCCTTCATAAGCTATGGGTACCATCCTAAATCACCTGCAATATGGCACAGCAGGCCGAGTATGCAGGAGGCGCTGCAGTGTTGACCCCTCCTGTACCTCTGTGTATACTTCATGCTCTCTGTTTTTTGTTGTATTTTAAAGCCCTTCCTCTGACTCCCTGATCCGTCATATCTGAACTCTGTGATAAAGAAATGTATGATACAGTGCAGTCGTTCAAAATATGTTGTTGTTGTTTGAATGTCTTTAAATCCCATGTGGTGTGTCGTTGGCTCAAATAGTCTTAAAATGTTATTTAAATGTATTATATTTATTATATTTATTATTTTATAATATTAAAAGTGTTATTATTGTGTTCTTCACTATAGTGAATAGTTTCAGCTGATAACATATCTACACTCCTGCACTTTAACATATATGTCTTTGATTGCACAGCCACGAATTTGCACAGCTCTGGAGAACCCTCTATATTGTTATTGCACATTTACCACTGTCATCACTGTTTTTGTAAACTTACATCTCTTACCTCCAGCAAGTATTTTTACATTCAGTTGCCAAGCCTGAATAAATGTTGTATTTAATTTTTAATTTTTTAAACCAGTAAGAATGTTAAGTTAAATCCTTGATGTATAAATCTCTTCTTATATTTTATATCTTAAGTGCTTATTTACTTTGTCTCTATTTTTATATTGTTTTATTTGCTCTGATAACCTGCTGCTGTAACACCACAATTTCCCAGTTTGGGATCAATAAAGTCATTCTATTCTAATCTTTTGTTTTTTTCCCTCTGTTTGACGTCACTGCGGCATCATCCAAACCTGAACCTAACGAGTCTAACGCTGAGTGCACGAGCTCTGTGATAAAATAAAAATAAGTCTCGTTATCAATAGATAACGTAATCAATCAGGTGACTCACGTGGTCGGCCAGGTGTGTGGAGGACCCGGACAAGTCGTCAAAGTCCGACTTGCAGCCGTCACGATCGTCGATGACCAGGTCGATGGGCATCTTCCCCTTCAGACAGCTGATGTACCTGTGACAGAAGTTATCACACAGCTCGTGCACCTGCACGCGGACACAGAGTTAAACACGGAGCCATTCATTCATTGACTTATATTTTAATATCATGTAGCCTAAGAATCTCAGAGTCACCTTCTCCAGCTCCAGCAGGTGGAAGCGGAGCACCTGGATGGACTGAATCATCTGAGACCACAAACACGGTTCAATCAGGTCACGTGACCGAGTTTTCATTCAAACAATATTCATCATTTTATTTTGATCAGAATTTATAACCCGATGCAAATAAACAAACATTTATAAAATAACAGAAATAATCTAAAATAAATACAATTCATATATTTAAAAATAAAGTGTGTCAATAATGAATTAATCTAACATTAATGATGAGTGTTAATACAGTTAAATATAAACATTAAGTGTGACGAGGTGAGTCCGGGTCGGTGGAGATAAAATGTTTATCGAACGTTAATCATGTGATATAAATACTACAAAATAATTAACCTAACATAATAAATGTAATATAATGAATGTAATGAAATATAAAGTGTGTCACCAGGTTGTCGAGGTCCGGGTCGGAGGAGGAGATCAGAGGTTTCTCCGCGCGGATCTGAAAACAACATTTAAAGAATCAGAACGTGCACATTAAATATCAACAATAAACACAATGAACAAAGACTAATATGTTTAAGACTGTAGGAGGACTGAGTGATGATGGTAAAATACGTCATGTGAGGTAGAGTAATGGTTTAATCATCACTCTGACGTCATCATTAACTCATATTTGTAATTCTTACTGTTAAGTGTAAATGTGGATGATGCGCTACCTGTTTGGCGAACACGGCGATGTCCTCGTTGAAGGAGTCCGAGGAGGTGACGTCACCTCCCGCCACACCTGGCTCTCTGGGCGTGCAGGTCGCGAGCTCACACTTCTCAAAGACCAGCGCGAGGAGCGGAAACAGGGGGTGCCTGAAACACCGCAGAGACCAGGTCATAGGAGGACGGACAGGACATGGTCCGGGTCAGACCGGCTCCTGGTATAAGTCAGACCGGGACAGACCAGGTCCGCGGCCTGCGCTCCCTCATAAAAACTGAAACTCTGATTTTTCTCATGTTTTATGTTTTTTTTTAAATTCTAAACTTAATATGAAAATAACTCAAGCTTTAAATAATAAATAATACAATGATTAAATGTAATATTAAAATATAAAATTATTGAATTAAAATATAAAATTATTGAATTAAAATATAAAAATACAATAGGCCTAAACTATCCTGTTTAATAAAAATGTGATGAATGTAAAATAAAAACTTGATGAGCCTCAGAGTTAAAAACATTTATTAAACATTAAAAATACAAAGTGACTTAAATCACTGTTTTTATAAATGTATTTTATTTGTTTTTACTTCATATGAAATTACGACGTTAAATGTTTTTTTTACTCAGAATATAAAATATTGTATTTTGTTGATTCAGTCAAATTATTAAACATTTATTTAATTATTAAACATAAAAAAACATAATAAAACCCACCCGTACACCTGGTCCTTGTCCCTCCTCAGGGCCTCGTTCATCGACCCCCCCACGCTGCCCGGCAGGATGTTGTGCGGCGCATGCGCTCCGTAGTGCTGTGGGGGGTGGGGGGGCGGCCCGTGGTTCAGGTGGTGGACCTGCGGTAGCGGCCGGGGCGCGTGAGGGTCTCCGTAGACCCCAACCCCGTCCATGGCCCCCCCGAAACGAGACAGGTCTTCGTACTGTAGGGGGGGGGGGGGGGGGTAGAATAAACAAACAACATGAAAATGTTTTTATGAATGAATCACTTTGTTTTACGATTTGACTCATGTTTTTTAAAATGTTGTAAATGATAAAAACAGTTAAAAACAACAACATTTAGAATGGATGTAGATCTCTGTTCATCATGTCCTCACGGTGTCTCATATAATCTCCTTATATTTACATAAAGGGGCGTGTCTCCTTGTTACAGTTATTATTTTATTGTAATAATAATAAGAATATATTTACATAAAGGGGCGTGTCTCTCGTGTCATTAATCAGTTAAAAATCAGCTGTTAATGTTCTTGATTCAAATGAATCTGATGTTTCTGAGTGAGGCCCTCTCTTTGTGTTTTATTATTATTGTTTTTATTTACTTTCACATTAAGGATCACTTTCATCTCAATGATTTAATTATAGATATGACGTCAACATTATTAATCATATTTAACTGTTTTAATAAACTGTGAAGTTCATCTCTGAACATAAAACATCATGTTTTTATTTGAATCATTGAATAATAAATCACAAGCTGCTGCTCAGAGTTTTTCAAACTATATGATGTTTATATATTAAAATACATTATAATAAAATACTGTAATATATATTTATAATACAAATGTTTATCAAACATACCATCTAGGGGATGGGGAGCCAGTGGAGGTCATGAAGGATGGGGGTGATGAACTCATATCAGAGTTTATCAAATAATACAAATAAACATGATACACACATCATACATGTTTTGAATGAGCTGTTGCTCACTCAGAGTTTAAATATAAAGTAATATACTTTATTATTATAGAATAGTTTATTATATATAAATATATTTAATACAGATGAATGAGCTGCTGCTCACTCAGAGTTCATTTTAGAGGTTTAACAGATTCAATCTATTTAATAATCGATCACAGAGCTTCATGCTGTCTCACAGATATATCATCTAAAATACTTTAATATATAATAATAACATATTTTACAAACAAATGTTTATTACAATATCTAATCTCTTCATTATGAGGAAGGCCTTTAATCTGATTTATTATATACATGTAAAATAATATATAATATAAATATAATAATATATCAAATCAAATGTTTTCATGAAATAAAAGCTCTCATCTTATTTATAATCGATCAGTCCTACCATCTGCGTCATGTCCACGCGCTGCTCCTCACGTGCACAGAAAGTTAGATCAAGAGTTTAATCCAAAATAAAATTAATAATAATAAAAATATTCATCAAAGTACAATTATTAATAATAAAAATTATTCATCAATAATCAGCTGATCAGAGGCAGCGTGTGTCCGCGCGCTCTGAAGAAGAAGATATCCTCACTCTGCGCGCGAGCTCATCTCCGTCCGCACGAGCCAACACGCTGACTGACCGCAGATCTGCCGCGAGACCGCTTATAGAGCAACACACACATACACAGAGAGAGAGAGAGAGAGAGAGAGGGGGAGAGAGAGACACACACACACACACACACACACACACACACACACACACACACACACACACACACACACACACACACACACACACACACACGCGGACACAGACGCACACACAGATGTGATTAACGGGGGCGGGGTCTGTGATGATGACGTGTGACCAAGGGGCGGGGTCTGTGATGATGACGTGGACTAAGGGGCGGGGTCTGTGATGATGACACGTGACTGTGGATGAATGTGATGGATTAATGAAACATGAAACATGAAATATGAACAGAACTTTATGAAACCTGAAACTTATGTGATACTAATGGAAATAAAAGGTATATCAGCATTATATCACCACAGTCCTCTGAGTGAAGAGAGTTAGTCCATGTACAGGATCTAAGAGGTCAAAATGCTCCAGTCACACATTGAAAATCAACTCTATTAACAATAGTTGATCTTCATACTACAAGTGTTTTTTCACCTCCTCATGCTCCTTATTAGTTGGTGAAGCTGTGCCAGAAAATGACGCTCTGATTCTTCAGTACATACACAGTTATACAGAGTGCACCCACGTATTGATCAGGAAGGGTAAACTCACTTCTGGATTCACATCAGTGACTGATTAACAATATTCAGAAGAGTGCTGGAGTTTTATTCCTCGGATGGTGAAGGGAGGACCCTCCTACGCCTATCTCTGATTGGTTAGTACACACTGACTGAATGATAATAAGAGCAGACTTTGTCACCGTTTATATCAGAGACACCACAGAGTCAGGAGATGTTGTGGATAATAATACTTGAAGAGACAATCCCCCTGTGAGGTGGCTGATGTGCACGGGGTTTGATAAACAGCAAAGGGGGCGGGGCTTATGGGACAGGGCTGACGACATCCTGGTTCTAGATGAACTGTCATTTGTTTTGATAGTGGGCCAAGAAACACATCATCAATCTCTCCTACTGGGTTTGTATGATGTAGTCTACAGGGGAGGGGACATTTAGGTGAACTTTCAATAAGAATCAGTCCTGGTGGTCACCACAGAAACTGGAGCTTTCTCTGGGCTCTCTCTCAGAGTTGTTTTTTTCGTTGTTTGCAAAAGAATATTTAATCTTTTGTCAGTTTATGAATTTGTTGTTTATTGCCGGTAACATGTAGTTGACTGCATCTCCAGTCATTTTTCAAAACCTCCTCAAACACCACCTGTTCACCAAAGCATTCAGCCTCATCTAACACTCCCCCCAGCTGATCACCCACTTCCTTTCTCCTTCATTTGTTTGTCTCTTGCTGTCTCCCATTATGCCCCCCCCCCACCCCCACACTTTGTAAAGCGTCCTTGGGTTTCATGAAAGGGGCTATATAAATCTAAGTTATTATTATTATTATTATTACTTTCACCACCTTGTGGTCAACTGTAATAGTACTTGATCATCACAGGTGTATGTCTCGGTTCCGGTGCCTTTCTGTGCCGACCGTCTGCCAGGAGATTTTCTTCAGCCACTCTAATTCACACATACTCTGTGTGCGCCGCGGTCCGTCATTGCACTGTTTTGCTCTGTCGGACGGCTCGCGCCCATTCACACTGGATCTGTTTCTGGGACGTCAGCGTAGTGGAGTGCACCCATGACACATCACAGGAGAACTACAAGATCCCGCGGGAATAAAGAGAAAAACATGCAAACAACATGTTGCTTTGTCTTTCTGAGGATGCATTGTTGTTAATTCAGTTCCTGTTTTGACGTAATGTTGATAAAGTGATGAAAAATACGATCGCGAGTCCATATATTGTGTTTTATTTTGAAATTGACCGGATGTTCTGTGTGTTTCCTTGTCTGACTTCCTGTCCGGGCTGTCATTTTCTGTCCAGTTTGACGCGTTCCTGCAGCATACTCCGGCGAAAATAGACTCGCTGCGTATTTGAAACGGTGCAGAGCGCAGTGCCGTTGGTGACACGCGCTGGAGACGGACCGCAGCGCGCCCTGTGTGAACACAATGATTCAGCTCAGCTCTGATGTTGTCCGCAGTCAGAGCTCTCCCTCTTAAATCCTCCATCATAGCAGATGTAAAGTTTTGCTGGCGGTGGTGTCCTGCAGCAAAGACCCTGTTCTTTCAGTCATTTGTGCGCCTTGAGTTGGCCTGCCTCCACGTTACTTTGAGGCAGACTGTTCACTGTTATTCTGCTCCCTCTGCTATGTCTCCTGGTGCTGAATATTTGTTTAATGTGTTCAGATAACTTCCGTGTTAACGTTAGTGAGACCACAAGCTCACGACTGGAGGAGCCATGCAGGCTGAAAACAAAGTCAAATATTGATGATTTCCGGACACGTGCAGCCTAATCTAATCCTGGACCCGCTGATATTAGAACTCATAATATGGAGGGAGACTCAGGTTTTAATACTCCTGCTGAGTTTAAAGCACGGACTGGACTTGTTTTTATTCATTTAAATGTGCGTAATTTAATCTCTAAACTTCATAAGATGATGTTAATCATAATAATAATAATACATTAGTTTTATATCGCGCTTTTCTGAAAACTCAAAGACACTTTGACTAAAAAGCTCTCAGGTTTGCATCCGCAGACCTGAGAGTGCGGGTTGGAGTGTGTCAGTGGAGGAGCTCAGACAGGTAGGGGGGAGCCAGGTTGTGGAGGGCTTTGTAAGTGAGGATGAGGAGCTTGAAGTGGATACGCTGGGGGATGGGGAACCAGTGGAGGTCATGAAGAACGGGGGTGATGTGGTCTAGGGCATGGGGGTGATGTGGTCTAGGGCATGGGGAGCCAGTGGAGGTCATGAAGAACAGGGGTGATGTGGTCTAGGGGATGGGGGGCCAGTGGAGGTCATGAAGAACGGGGGTGATGTGGTCTAGGGGATGGGGGGCCAGTGGAGGTCATGAAGGACGGGGGTGATGTGGTCTAGGGGATGGGGGGCCAGTGGAGGTCATGAAGGACGGGGGTGATGTGGTCTAGGGGATGGGGGGCCAGTGGAGGTCATGAAGAACGGGGGTGATGTGGTCTAGGGGATGGGGAGCCAGTGGAAGTCATGAAGGATGGGGGTGATGTGGTCTAGGGGATGGGGGGCCAGTGGAGGTCATGAAGAACGGGGGTGATGTGGTCTAGGGTATGGGGGTGATGTGGTCTAGGGCATGGGGAGCCAGTGGAGGTAATGAAGAACGGGGGTGATGTGGTCTAGGGGATGGGGGGCCAGTGGAGGTCATGAAGAACAGGGGTGATGTGGCCTAGGGGATGGGGGGCCAGTGGAGGTCATGAAGAACAGGGGTGATGTGGTCTAGGGGATGGGGGGCCAGTGGAGGTCATGAAGAACGGGGGTGATGTGGTCTAGGGGATGGGGGGCCAGTGGAGGTCATGAAGAACGGGGGTGATGTGGTCTAGGGGATGGGGGGCCAGTGGAGGTCATGAAGGACGGGGGTGATGTGGTCTAGGGGATGGGGGGCCAGTGGAGGTCATGAAGAACGGGGGTGATGTGGTCTAGGGGATGGGGGGCCAGTGGAAGTCATGAAGGACGGGGGTGATGTGGTCTAGGGGATGGGGGGCCAGTGGAGGTCATGAAGGATGGGGGTGATGTGGTCTAGGGGATGGGGGGCCAGTGGAGGTCATGAAGAACGGGGGTGATGTGGTCTAGGGTATGGGGGTGATGTGGTCTAGGGCATGGGGAGCCAGTGGAGGTCATGAAGAACGGGGGTGATGTGGTCTAGGGGATGGGAGCCAGTGGAGGTCATGAAGGACGGGGGTGATGTGGTCTAGGGCATGGGGGTGATGTGGTCTAGGGGATGGGGAGCCAGTGGAGGTCATGAAGGATGGGGGTGATGTGGTCTAGGGCATGGGGGTGATGTGGTCTAGGGCATGGGGAGCCAGTGGAGGTCATGAAGAACAGGGGTGATGTGGTCTAGGGGATGGGGGGCCAGTGGAGGTCATGAGGAACGGGGGTGATGTGGTCTAGGGGATGGGGGGCCAGTGGAGGTCATGAAGGATGGGGGTGATGTGGTCTTTGGAGCAGGAGTGTGTGAGGAGACGAGCAGCGGAGTTCTGGATGATGATGTTATTGTTTTATCATGGTGGAGGTTCTGGACTAAGACATTGGTATTGAGGGTTTTAATGTCTTTAGGACTGATCGACCTAACAGGGGAGGAGGTGTTGCTGTTTATGTAAAAACTAAGTTTCATGTGAAAGTCGTTTTCTTAGGAAGCTGTTTGAATTCCTGACACCTTCAGCAGTCAGTGATGCACTTCCCTCCTTAATGAACCTCATATCAAAAGTAATTAGTAATGAAATTGTTCTTATTGGTGATTTTAATTTGAACTGGTTGACTCCAGTGTCTGACGATTTGAAGGCACTTAGTGTTGGTAATCTGAAATGTCCTGATAAATCATCTTTGATTGATAATATTTTAACTCATGTTCCTTGTGTCCATCTTTGTAAATGATATCATTGACCACTGTGCTAATGCCACAGAAATCCAAACCATGGATGATTTTAAAAAGAAATATGAAGCGTTTTTTGATGATCTTGTTGCCTTTGACTGGGTGAAAATTAATCTTATTGATGATGTTGAGAGTGCATGGTTTTGTGAGTATTATTGATAAACATGCTCCTTTAAAAAGGTGCAGGGTAAAAGGTTGTTATACAGCATGTTTTACTCCTGATTCATCCAGGTTACTGCATGAACACAATGTAGCCAGGCCTTAACTCTGATTGGTTGCTTTTTAGACAACTGCAGAACACTTGTACAGTATCGATCAAAAAAGCTCAAGCTGAGCATTTCCTCAGTGAAACTTCCAGTCAACTTCACAATCCAAGGCTGTTCTGGAAGACTATAAAGTCCTAATCTGGATATAAGAAGGGTGTTGTTTTGTCAAAATGAATGGACAAGAAAAAATAGAGACATTTTTATATTTTACTGGTTCAGACTTAAACGTTTATTTTGTGTTTTTGTGGTTGTGTGTGTGTGTGTGTGTGTGTGTGTGGTTGTGTATAAAGAAGACCACAGAGACGTCATTGGTAAGAATTGAGTCCTTAATTATTGTAGCTGTTGAGCATAATCCTGTTAGATGATGCATGGTAAAATAAGAAATGCTCTACAGGTGTTCATTGAGTTGTGTGCAGTCTTAATTGGTTGTAATTGACTGTGCAGCTTGTTACTTTAGTATTTGTTTGTTTAGATCATTTAAAATGGTTTAATAGTTACACACAATGGTCTAAGGAGCTTTTGGCATGGTTCATGCTCTTGTTATTTATATTTAGATCAGAATCAGAATCAGAAATACTTGATTAATCCCAGAGGGAAATTCGGTCGTTACAGTTGCTCCAAAATATGCAATATAGCAGTAGAAATATAGTAATAAAAATATTAATCAAATAGAATAGGAATATAAGTAAAGTTTCAATAATAGGTAGAATAAATATTTACATGTAATAAGAGTCAGATGGAATATATAAACACATTTTCAAGATTATTACACTGTTTTCTTCAATATTGCACTTTGTTATCCCTTTGTTGGAAAGGTTCATTTGAGAACCTTTGGGTAAATTTAGTTGCACTAGACTTCTTTGAATGTTTTCAAGTATTTTAACTACAATCTATTTAGTTAAATTGGAGCATTAACTTATTGAATAGGGTAGTTTAAATAATGATTAATGAAGATGTTTGTTTAAAGTAATTAATAGATTAATTTGAAGTTCAATAATGATTAATGCTTTAGTTATTTATTTAAAACAATTAGTAATGATGGAAAGCAGATGAAATATGGAATGCTGATTATTATTTACTCTGTTTAAATGAAAGGAATTAAATTCTACATTTGTTAATCAAGAGATATATTGTGTTAAAGTTAAGCTCTTGAGTAAATGAACTTGTTCATAAGATATAACATGTCTCTTTATTGTTTAAGGTTTACAACCTACTCCTACTCATTGTAATCGTAAAGGATTGTTTTGAGAACTGTATAAATAAATCCATGGAACGGAAGTCGAGTTGTCCAGCGTCCTCTGTCACCTTGTTCGGGCAGACATTTTCACACACACCAGAAAGTAACTTGACAGTTGTAGAGCTTCACCCTTGCACTGTCAAGGATTCTCAAAATGTTGCTGACAAAGCCACAATGCTCAATTTATTCATTGAGCACTTTATTGCCTCTTAAACAATAACATATAGTGTTCCAGAAACTACATCCCCTGTCGGTTCAGGAAACTGTTCCTCATTTATGTAGTGTTAGTCCAGTTACTGTTTCTGAGGTGAACAAAGGCCTCAAACTTCAAGAAACAAAGAAACCATCAGGCCCAGATAATTTATCAATTTTTAAAGTTAGCTGCTGAATTTAGTGCATCACCTTTAATTTATCTGTTTAATCTTTCTTTGGTCTCCAAAGGAATTCCCCTTGTTTGGAAATATCCTCTTGTGTCAGTAATGAAACTCTGGCTGCAGAGTTTAATGTTAATCATCACAGTGACACTAAAGACTGTCTGTCTGCCTGTTGTCTGTGTGTGTGTGTGTCTGTCTGTCTGTGTGTCTGTCTGTCTTGTGTGTCTGTCTGTCTGTCTGTCTGTCTGTCTGTCTGTCTGTCTGTCTGTCTGTGTGTGTGTGTGTGTGTGTGTGTGTGTGTGTGTGTCTGTCTGTCTGTATGTGTGTCTGTGTGTCTGTCTGTTTGTCTGTCTCTCTGTCTGTGTGTCTGTCTGTCTGTGTGTCTGTGTCTGTGTGTCTGTGTGTCTGTGTGTCTGTCTGTCTGTGTGTGTGTGTGTGTGTGTCTGTCTGTCTGTCTGTCTGTCTGTGTGTGTGTGTGTGTGTGTGTGTGTGTGTGTCTGTCTGTCTGTCTGTCTGTGTCTGTGTGTCTGTGTGTCTGTGTGTCTGTGCGTCTGTGTGTCTGTCTGTCTGTGTGTGTGTGTGTGTGTGTCTGTCTGTCTGTCTGTCTGTCTGTGTGTGTGTGTGTGTGTGTCTGTCTGTCTGTCTGTCTGTCTGTGTCTGTGTGTCTGTGTGTCTGTCTGTCTGTGTGTCTGTCTGTCTGTCTGTCTGTCTGTGTGTCTGTGTGTCTGTGTGTCTGTCTGTCTGTCTGTCTGTGCGTCTGTCTGTTGTCTGGTTTAGTTCATGAAAAAAGTTTGCCAATAAAAAATGTTTGAAATAGTTTTCTTTTTATTTAAATGTTTTATTTCAAACTATCAGCTGTTTCTTATTTAAAACTGTTTTCATTACAATCAAGTCTCTTTTAATCTCTTTTATTTCTAATGTTTTATTTTGTAACTCTGGTTTGTCCTCCCCTACAATAAAGATGATACAGTATGTATTTATACTGTGGTCTGAATCCGCCCCCTGCTGGCTCAGCTGTGGATGAACAGTTCTTTTTTTATATTACAGATAAATAGCACCATCTGCTGGATTACATCAGTAATGACAGGTGTATAGATGGTTAGAGAACAGAGACTCATATAAACTGTACAGTTATATTTGTGTTGTTTAAACGTTATGTTTGAAGTGAATCTTACAAGATCAGATAAACAGCACTATCTGCTGGACGATCACAGTAATGACAGGTGTATTCAAATTCAAATACATTTTTTTTTTATTTGTCCCCGGGGGGCAATTCTAAGGCACACAGAGCAGTAAATTAACAACAGTGCAGGTAGACAAAACATTTTAAACCTAAAATATAAAGTGTCAATTTAAATACAACTTAAAGCTTAAACTTAAAATACAAAATATAAAAAGAGTAGATATAAGTGGACAGTGATCGGACAAACAGATGTAAACAGGTGTATAGATGGTTAGAGAACAGAGACTCATAAACTGTACGGTTATATTTGTGTTATTTTATAAACATTATGTTTGAAGTGAATCTAACACGATCAGATAAACAGCACCATCTGCTGGAGGATCACAGTAATGACAGGTGTATAGATATCAGACTCTCATGAACTTGAAGCAGTGTTTTATAATTCCTCCACATTAACGGTATCTGATGCAAAGCAGCTGCCTGAAAAGAAAAGTGTGTGACATCAGGTGTGCTCCATGTAACACACATACATGTTTATTACAACATGTGATTCATTCAGTGTCTGTCATGAAGCCACGAACTTGAACTTCTCTAGACAGGGACCCTGCTCTTCAGAGGAGACAGGACGATGAGGATGTTCGGTGGTGCTGCTCCTGTGGTGACCGGCAGCTCGTCGTGTGTTTGTCCTCCGTTCGTCTTGTATTTATAAGCGTTTTTCTCAGGTGCTTTTTTGATGTCATCTGGAGTCCAACAGAGATCCAATTTGTTGCTTGTCTGCACGAGTTGGAGATTTTATCTCATTTGCTTTTGGTGTCTCTCCTGAACTTTTCTTTGTTTGCTTGGAGTCAGTCACACTCCCACACAATCAAACAGTCGCGCAGTTTAATACTCCTGGCCAATGTCTAATCCCTGAGGAGTAAAATTGATGAATTGAATGTCACTCATCTTCGTGGCTACAGAGTCCCTCTGGCAACCAAAAATATATTTAAGAAGTAATTTATCCCAAGAGCAGTAAACATCCTTAATCTTACAACATGACTGAGCTATGCTGTGAACTGATTTTTAATGTGTAAATGTAGCTGCCTGAATGGTTTTATATACTCCATCAAGGGTGTATACAAATGAAAGGCTGGCCCTGCCCTCGGATCCTCTGACCACAATACTGTGCATCTTCTGCCGGTTTACAAGACTGTGTTGAGGTGAGAGAATGTGCAGAAACGAGAGGTGAAGGTCGGGAATGAGGATGCCTCTCTTGCCCTGGAGAGGTGCTTTGGTCAGTGTTTACTAAAATGTCTGATAATATTGATGAGCTAACTGATGTTGTGTGTAGCTACATTTCCTTCTGCAAAGACACGGTTAGTCCTACAAAAGTGATCAAGTTATTCCCTGATAGGACAGCTCTCAGAGGTCTGTTTCTTAAAAGTAGAAATGCATTTAATGATGGCAACACCACTGAGGTTATAGAAATTAGAAAGGAACTCTAAAAAAGTTAAATTAAGGTATAAAGACAAAATTGAAGCTGAGCTAGGGAGTGATAATCTAAGGGAGGCCTGGTGTGGTATGAAACACATGACAGGCACTGAGAAATGCAATAAGACGATTTGTCTTTCTGGGTTTAACTCTGACAAGCAACTGGCTGAAGAGCTTTTGTCAGAGATCGGTATAGCCTACTTGAGAATCGATAAAATCCAGTCTCATCAGCCGGTTAACCTGTTTTGTGTTTGCAGGCTCCCTTGTCTCCTCCGGGCTGTCCTCCTCCACCCTGGGGCCTCGGTTATACAACCATGAAGATCACCGGGTCACCCACACTAACTGTATTCACCTGGATCATCATATGCTTCATATTCCACCCAGTGAGACCGATACTCCAGTACACAGAGGCGAAACTTTTCCAACTGGTGTTGCACCTTCACCTGGACATCACTCGTCATCCTCGTTGTAAATACAGCCACCGTGGGTCCCGACGCAGCTTCAAGTGTGATGACACAAAACCTGATCTGATCCTTCTGGTCTTCCAATCCACTTCCTACAAAGAAATCTGGACGGACTGCTGACCACAGCGCGCCAGCTTCCCCAGCTAGGTTGGCTAGCGTCAAACACGCTAACACGCTCAGCTTCGGGCTATTTAATACCCGCTCGCTTACCAACAAATGTCTGATGCTCTATGATCTTATCAACGATCGTAAGTAAGATTTATTTTGTCTAACTGAGACGTAGCAGCAGCCTAATGACTTTTCCCAACTCAATAAAACTGCTCCCTTCAACCCTGTGACCCCCCTCGTTCCATCTATTTCCGTAACGTCAAGAACATTGATTTACCTGCTCTTACGCATAGACTTGATAATCAATTTAACAACTCCTGAATTGGTTTCCCACTACAATGATGGACTTCATACTGTAGTATCCTGGATGATGTTGCTCCCTTAAAGACTCGGACTGTTTCCTTTTCCCACTCTGCCCCCTGGTTCACCCCTGAATTGCGACTCCTGAAAACCAAAGGTCGTCGCCTGGAACGCTTAAACTCGAAAACTGGCCTCACTGTTCATAAAAACATGTATGATGATCACATTCGGGTGTACAAAGATGCTCTCTCAACTGCCAAATCCGCTTATTTTGCAATCAGGTCGGGTGAAGGGAACACAAGAACTCTGCTCTCCACTGTAAACACCATCCTGCAACGCACCTCACATGTACTCCACTGCCCTCTCTAACACCCTCATGTCAATTACCTGTTTGAAGAACTCCAGTCTGGTTTCCATCCCCTTTATAGCACTAAGACAGCCCTGGTGAAAATCACAAAGGATCTTCTGATGGCAGCTGACTCTGGACTCTTAACAATACTCATCCTCCTTGACTTAAGTGCAGCTTTCGTCACCATCTCTCATCTCACCCTCCTGGTCAGACTAGCTTCTATCGGATTCACTGGTACCTCCCTCACCTGGTTCAAGTCATATGTTTCCAGTCGCTCTTAATTTGTCCAACTCCAAAACTTAAGGTCGCATCTCTCCCCAGTCATTACCGGTGTTCCTCAGAGCTCTGTCTTGAGCCCTCTCCTCTTTATCCTCTACCTCCTCCCTCTCGGCCACATTTTCAGGAAATTTGGTATCCACTTTCACTGCTACGCGGATGACACCCAGCTCTACCTGTCTTCCAAGCCCAACTCTGTCCTCCCACCTTATTCCCTCTCCGACTGCCTCCTTGAAGTTAAATCCTGGTTTTCTTATAATTTTCTGAAACCCTATAGCAAAAAAACTGAAGTTCTCCTGGTTGGCTCCAAATCCACTCTGGCCAAATCTGACATTTCCTCAATGACGATCAACGACTCCACAGTCCCTCCCTCCCCCCAAGTAAAGAGCATGGGTGTCATCCTCAACAGCACTTTATCCTTTGAAGCCCACATCAATAATGTCACCCAGTCATCATATTTCCACCTGTGCAACATCAACCGCCTCCGCCCGTCTCTCACACCTCACAGCACCGCCATCCTTGTCAATACCCTGGTCACCTTCCGTATCGACTACTGCAACTCTCTCCTCTCTGGTCTACCTCTCAGACGTCTCCTTAAACTTCAACTGGTCCAGAACTCAGCTGCCCAGATCATCACCAGAACCCCCTCCACAGAACACATCACTCTGGTCCTTCAACAACTCCACTGGCTCCCTGTCAAATACCGCATTGATTTTAAAATTCTCCTTCTCACTTTCTCACCTTTCTGATCTCCTGCATACCTACACACCCTCCCGGACCCTCTGTTCGGCCTCCTCCATGCTCTTCACCACACCTTCTTTCCGCTTATCATCTTTGGGGGCTCGAGCCTTCAGCCGCGCAGACCCTGTCTCTGGAACTCTCTCACACTAACCATCTGTGACATCAACTCTCTCCCCACCTTCAAATCACACCTCAAAACACACCTTTTTATAATAGCTTTCTCTCTCTAACCACGCCCTTCTTTCTATTGCTCTATTTGTTTTTGTTTATATGTAGTTGATTGTGTTCTTGTTTTTATTCACGGTTTTCTTTCTATATAAGGTGACCTTGAGTGACATGAAAGGCGCCCAAAATAAAATGCATTATTATTATTATTATCATAAATGCCCAGTCCAGAAATTAATAAGTTCTGTCAGGTATGACGGTAGTTTTTCTGTGAGAGCTTTATAGATAAAAAGATGCCAGTGCATATCAAGTCTTTCTATGAGAGATGACCACTGTAGCATGTCCTGGACATGCAAAAAGGGGTGAATAACTTTACTATAGCTAATGGAAGCTCACCACACATTAGTTAACTAGACTATTCTTTCCTAGAACTAAATGAGAGCTTACTCCCTACCAACCTGCTAGTCTACTCTTTCCTATTGGAAGGAGCTATGCAACATTACTCCTCTAACACCCTTTGGAGGACAGATGAACAAGTTATAATCACAGCCCCAGGATTATCTGCCTAACATTCATTTCTAGGATAATTAGATTCAAGGATAACCCCTGGTATAGGACTCTAAATTACCCCCCGGAGAGGGAATAACTGTGAACTTCCCCCGCTAGGATGTTAGGTGTGTATGAAGTGTGTAATATAAATCAGTAAGACAAATGTGCCGTGGTGTGACTGCTCAAAACTTACCTTCCGAGGTTCACGAGGTCCTTAAAGGGAACTTCCAGTCTTTGTGGTATGAATGATTTCAGTCAGAAAATGATTTCAAAAAATACAAAAACAGTTAAAGTAAAAGATATAAAAAATGGAAAAGGTAAACAAAACTCAAAGACCAAACCTAAACCTGTGAGTGTAGACACTTGAGGTTTCCCAAAATGGGATTTCAAAAGTCAGAGTGACGTGGATTCGTTTTGCAAAGCAAAAAGGAACCCCGATCAGATTTTCTACAGGGTTTTTATAGCAAAAAAGTCTCTCTTTTTTCAAGATCCTGTAACACCTCAACAATGCACGTTCACAGAAACGTGATGCATACACAGGTCATGCCAAGTTCATGACATAGGTAATACCAAGTTCATATGTGGTTTCAGCTCGAAGACCGTGAAGCGAGCAGATACTCATCCGCTGTCTGACCAGGGCTCAGAAAATCAGCAGAGACACCTCCCACCCCCACCAAGGACTGTTTTCACTGCTGGACTCTGGAAAGAGGTTCCGCAGCCTCTGAAGCAGAACTTCCAGGTTCTGTAACAGCTTCTTCCCACAGGCCATAAGACTTTTGAACACGAAAGAATAATCCCTCCATTCCCCCTCAAACCCCCACACAGGACTACCTCACTGGACTGTAAAATACAATATAACGTGCAATATATTTATCTGTATAGTATTTTTACTCATAGTTTTTCTTTTTATATCTATTTATATCTGCACCTTATTTTTATTTTTTATATGTAAATACATGCTGCTGTTTTTATCCTGCATTACAACGAGCCAAATGCAACGAAATTTTGTTCTTATCTGCACTGTAAAGTACAAGTTTGAATGACAATAAAGAAAGTCTAAGTCTAAGTCTAAGTCTAAGAAGCGCTGATACTCAGAAACGCTATACGCCTATGAGCTCCTATGTGGTTTTGCTTCAATGTATGGCACACTTATCTTGACCTCACAGGAGCGTAGGCACTACGAGTGTGTGTTTAACAGGAAATGTTGAAAGCAGAAAAAGGTTATGACTTTATGACCTATGTATTAAATGATGAAAGAATTAAATGATAATAAAAGGAAAAAACAAATTCAACAATTGTATAACTCTTTCTGATATTTCAACACCACCCAACCTTGTTTTACAAGATACAATGATGTGTATCATAGGGGTCACCAGTAGTAAATCTTAACCCAGAGTGGTAGACAGAGTCGAGACGTTTAAGCGTTGTGGAAGGGGCATGCCTAAAAATAACATCACCATAGTCCAAGACTGACATAAAAACAGACCCCACAACCCTCTTCCTACAGAACATTGGAAAAACAATTTTATTTCTGTAGAAATAAAAAAAGATTTTACCTGAGTCTTCCTAAAAGATTATTAATGTGGAAGTTGAATGTCAGTCTTTCATCAATCCACATGCAAAGATATTTATATTCTGTGACTCTCTCAATCATTAGCCCATTTCTGGCAACTATCTTGATATCGTTTTTGTTAGTTTCTGTAGCTCTCGAGAAAAGCATACATTTAGTTTTGTCAGCATTTAGCATATCCTGCAGCACATTAAAAGACTGCTGCAATTGTTTGGCTGCAAGTTGTACCGGGTCAGCCGCACAATATAGAACTGTGTCATCAGCATAAAGATGGGCATCACAGTTTAATTGAGACAATTAAATAATATTGTTGCACAATATTGTTTATGTATGTAGTAAATAAAACCAGGCCTAAAATTGGGCCTTGTGGAACACCTTTTGTTACTGTTAAAATATCGGAACATTAGCTTCCTTGTTTTACAGATTGTTGTCTATCAGAGAGATAACTCCTGAACCAATTACATGCAATGTCACTGAAACCAATATTACACAGTCTTTGCAGGAGCAGGGTATGATTCACACAATCAAATGCCTTAGTTAAATCAAAAAAGAGTGCCATGCAGTGCTGTCTTTTATCTAAAGCAGAGATAATGTAATTAACAACCTTTTTTATGGCAGTAACAGTACTGCCTGTTGTACAGTTTTCCTATTGTAAAATCTGACTGATATTGTTACATGTCTGGACATGCATAAAGGGGTGAATAACTTCATATACCTATGAAGGGATTATAAAGACTTGTACCCTATGAAGGGATTCTAAAGACGTGTACCCTATGAAGGGATTATAAAGACTTGTTCCCTATGAAGGGATTATAAAGATTTGTACACTATGAAGGAGTGGGATTATATTACATTTTATTGGTCATAATAATTAAAACATTGATCAGTTATTGGTTATAATAATGAATACATTGATCAGTTATTGGTTATAATAATTAAAACATTGATCAGTTATTGATTATAATAATTAATACATTGATCAGTTATTGTTATAATAATTAACACATTGATCAGTTAATGGTTTCCTCTACATGACAGACATATTAGAGTTCATCACTGTTTCTGTTTCATTCGTCACCAGATGTTTGAATTCTTTCTGTAACGAGATCTTAAACTGATTAATTTAAATCATTTGTGAATTAGATAAAAACATCGTCAGAGTTCATGATTCATCTCAGGATCGATCTCTGCAGCGGATGATCTCCATCTTTTTGATGTGATCATTCTTAAGACATGGTGCTTTTTCTTCGCTGTAAAGAAAAACAAAAGAACAGTTAAAGTTTGACCTGCTCACCTGAACACAAAGAACACTGTGTACAGGAGGTCTGTGTCATGGTTTACTGTTGTTTCCTTGATTTATTCCTTTTCTGATCTATTTGGTCATTTTCTCATCTAGTGTTGCTTGTTTCCCCAGTGGGTATTTTTATTGTGTCATTTCCTAGTTTAGTTCTTATGTTTTATGTTGAAGGTCTTGCCTCTATGAATCATTTCTATAGTGCTGCCTCTGTGTGATTGCCTCCAGTTCTGATTGCCCTCATTGTCCTCACCTGTGTCTTGTTGGTCTCACCTGTATCTGATTAACCTGTTTATTTAGTCTTTATGTTTCTTCCCTTTTGTGTCATTTCATTGTCAGATTTTACATGTGGTTATATGTCGACTTAGGCCCGTGCGATGTGATATGTCATATCATCCATATTGATAAATGTCAAATCATAATTTCTTTAAAATTTACAGGCTGATTTTGCTCCTGAGTGAAAGTTGAAGAAACCAGATTATTAATTGTGGTTTAATTATTCTTTATTGTAGTTTGCTGCTGGGGAGTAACACTTACTGGACCGGTGTTTGCAGAGGGTCCATACTATATTTTATTTACAAATCCTAAGTGACGTTTGGTCATTTATTTTCTTCGTTGTGTTCCAACACGTGACATCGTTTCAAACGGTAGAAAAGGTTTGTGGTGTTGCCTGTTCAATTGGCACTTTTCTTCGGCACAGTTAACAGAGCACGTTACTAATTTTAGTTTAGTTTTGTATATCTCCCAGGTCTACGTCTCATTACCAGTGCTTCCATGTGACTCCCAGTTTTCTCTTGGTTAATTTTTGTTGGACTTTTTGGACATTTAATGAAATACGTTTCTGTTTGCCTTTTTTTTTTAATTAAATATTTTTGTCTTCTACCTTTTGTTTTGTAAGAATTCAAAACTTGACAGTCTCTCTATATCAATCTTTAAGTGGAGTTAATAGTAAATACTTCCCTCCCTGAGAATCAGCAGGCAGTAGCTGCACTTGTTGTATCTGTAGGATTAGGAAAGTGCAGTTTTTCTTGCTGTCTTTAATTTCAGAGTTTAACGTTTATTCTCTCACTATAAACAGTTATTCAGGTACTTTGAGCTAAACAACAGGTACAAAACAACAAGTATATTTTACTAATACTCATGAATGAATGCTGTGTATGTGCTTTACTGTAGAACCACATCAGGTGTAATGTTACCTTTCTATTATTTAAGAGGCTGGAGACCAGCTTCCTGTGGTGGTCGTTTTGATCATTGTAGCCCTCATTATCGATCCATTCATTGATGGTGTTGAGGTGGTCGTTTGTCATGATCCCCTTGTCTTTCAGCAGGTTGAACCAGTTCTCCACCATCTTTTTACTGTGATGTGGAAAACCTTCCTCATAAATGGAAAGCCTGGTTTTACTCGGCTCGGTGTTAAAGGAGTTAAAGCCCTCGTTGCTTTTCAGTCTGAATCTCACCATTGAACCAAGAATCATCAGTTTGAAGGTGCCAACAACGTCATCATCTTTTATGGTGTTGGTTAAGAGATCTCTGAAGTCTGGTGATCTTGAACTGGGTACATCCATATGTACATCCTTTGGTACATAAACAGCTGGAAGGTTAGGGCCATGTTGATCTTTCACTTTCTGAACCAGGTCTGTATTCAGAGGAGATGAGTTTGTTGCCACCTCAAGCATGCCTTTGGCTAATTTGCTATTTTGGTTCAACTTTCCTGCATCCACGATACAGCTCACTGGTGGCTGGTGGTCAGCATGAATGATCTGTCCAAGTCCTGGATTTTCCTTTGCAAATGTTTTCCAGTTTTTGTAGTTTACGATTCTTCCAACAGTGTCCTTAAGTAGTTTTTTGGTTTCTTTAGTTTTGTTTTTTTCCGGTGCAGCTCCCTCTGCCATGTACCAGTCCCCTCCTCTGATGGCTTCAGTCCACTCCTTCCTCTTGACAAAGGGCTCCCATTGGCCCGGGTTTCTGAGGAGAGCTTCAGCCTCTTCAATTCGCAGGCTGTCTGCTTTCTTTGAGATCTCTGATTCGCTGGCACCTGGATTCATGCCTCGTGCCAGAGCATGAAAGAGGCAGCTTTTTCCCTTACTCGACCTCTTTCCACGCGCTGACTTCTAGTGCTCGGAGACCCAAGCTCACCTCCTGTTTCTGCAACAATCGTCCTTTGTTTTAAGTTTTTTTTGGCGCGCAGGTAATCCGCGGCCGGCAGTGTTCTAAATTCCGAGCTCGGATTGTCCAGTGAACGCATCTCAGTTTCTCGGAGAGCGTCAGACTATAACAGATTATCAGAAAGATAACGGTCTTATTCCGTCCTGCAACGAAAGGACATCAAAGGACATCTTTCCACTCGACGGAGAACCAACGAAGCCGCTCTCGCCGTAAGGGACCCTCGCCGCCATCAGACGCCTCTGCACCAGGACGGACAGAAGATCTGCTCCATTGCCGGACTCTTTTCCTTTCACCAATCGCGGACAAAGCGGTTCACAAGTGAGGCTTAATTAGGTCTGGGCAGAATTAGCTTTAGAGAGTGTTTTTAACAATTGTTGATTGAAGCAGAAACTGTAATTTTTATCTTTGTTGGACCGCTGCGTCCTGAGTTTTAACTGTTTAAAACTCTTGTTGTTGTTCCGGACCGCTGCGTCCTATATGTGTTTAGCGTAACAGCGTTATAACCGGGTATTACTCTTCTGATCAGAAAGGCCAGTGTAAGCCGTATTAACTTGAATTCGGCTATTGGTTTGTTTCTGTGAATGAGGGGAATTACTCCGAGTTGTGGCGCGGGAGTCGGACTGTGATCCGGCCTCTTCAGGCACGCATTTATCTTTTATTCTCTTTTATCCTCTTTTATTTCCCCTTCTACGAACATATACACACACATATTCCTGTGTAAACGTACATCTGGAGACCAACTCCACCACCGCGCCATTACGCACAGAGATCTATACACTCACGGCTATCCAGACGCCTCAGAGACACAGATCGTGTAGGGCCGAACTCGGTCTCTTTTAGACATTAAGGCCACGTTTAGGCCTTTGTTAGGTGTGCGCCATCGAAAGGGCGACCACGTGGGACGAAGTAATCTTCCCCCCTTTCTCTCCCTTTCATCCACACACACACGCACGCACGCACGCACGCACGCACCCACGCACCCAGGTCTTTGTTAGGTTTGCGCCATCGTGAACGACCACGTGGGTACGAAGCCATCTCCCCCCCTTTCTTCTTCCCCCTCTCTCTCTCTCTCTCTCTCTCACACACACACACACACACCTACATTCACACCCCTTCCACAAGCCTTTGCTTGATAATGTTTGTTGCTTAGATTAGTTTATAATAGTTATTTGTTTAATTAAGTTCATTGATTTTGGATTGATGTTGCTTTGTTTAAATAAATTCTGTTATAATTTAAGAGAGCAGTTGTTTGTGGTTACTGGTGTATTTGCATTGTGATATAAGCTGGGTGCGAAGGCTTTGTGTACGGATTTCACGCCTTCAATTTATTAAATATAGTTATTCATTATTAATAATATTAGTAATTAAATAACTAATTTGAGACTGATTTGAGTGATATTTTGGTTATATTTACCTGATTACAGGTTGGTGCCCCAAAACGAGATTAAACATAGTTTAATGATATTTTATTTATATTATTAATAATTAAGTATAATTATTAAAGAATATAACCAAAGTTGACTTGATACAACCCCAACAGTTTCTTCTTGTACACATGCTGCCTGCAACGCTGTCACTCTGACACAGTCAAAAACTGTTTGCTACCCCTCTCACACATCTGCCACTCATCACCTGTGTCTAACCTTAATGCCTTTCCTGTGATAATGCCCTACCTAGTGTTATCATACTTGTATCTCCTATTAAGTACGATCACATTGTATGGTCACTTATTCCTAATATGAACTGTTTCACATGAAACCTCAAATGCAAGACATTGATTGTGTGAGATTAAGTTTGTCTGTATGACTTTGTAGTGTGCATACTATTTCTCATCAAACTGTGATAACTGTGATTAAATTAAGTATATGTCTGCCATATGTTGCCACCTCATAAATATTTTTCTAGATCCGCTCCTGGTTCAGGGTGATATGGCTGTAAGCCATTACTGTGTGCAGAAAGAGTCCTTTTAAAGATCTGATGCCCTCGTCCATAATGTGGCACATTATTGATTCTGGCTGAATTTTTGGACATCTGAATATGTCTCTATCACCATATGATAAAAAAAACGATGTCTCACACAATGTAATTTGTCTTCATCACCCTAGTCGCTTTGTCAAACATGTAGTCATGAATATCCTGTAGGTGAGGTGAAACAAAATGAAAAAGCTTACAACACCTGGTATTCCCAGGCTCCCATCCAAGTACTAACCAGGCCTGACCCTGCTTAGCTTCCGAGATTGGACGAGATCGGGTGTGTTCAGGGTGGTATGGCCGTAAGCAATTACTGTGTGCAGAAAGGGGCCTTTTAAAGATCTGATGCCCTCGGCCATAATGTGGCCAGCTTGGAGATGTGCACTGTGCTAGCCTCAGATTTTGGCCTATGGCAACATCACATACTATCAATCAATCAATCTTTATTTGTATAGCGCCAATTCATAAAAAGTGTTATCTCAATACACTTTACAAAAAGCAGGTAAAAGACCTTACTCTTTGTTATTTAATATAACAAAAGAGCAGGTAAAAAGACCATACTCAGCTAAATTACAAAAACCAAGCCTTAATCCAGGCTAATGACAAAAAGCCATCTACTGAAACTGCGCCGGGCTTGAAAATGGGATAGGGAGAGATTCGTTCAGGCAGGCTGTCGACCAACGATACTGAGGAGTTTAAGAGAGCTCAGGAGCTCCCAGGAAAATATGTGGTTAGTGAGATGGATACATGCAGTATTATGATCTCAGAGAGAGATAAGAGCTCAATGTGCCTAGACTAATGTAGTCTAAGCCTATAGCAGCATAACTAGGAGCTGGTCTACACCAGCGCCAGCCCTAACTATAAGATTTATCAAAAACGAAAGTTTTAAGTCTATTTTTGAAAATACAGAGTGTGTCTGCCCCCTGTATCCCGAATGGTAAAAGATTCCAGTATATTTAGAGACCGTAGGTACCACGAGCAGGCCTGATAACTGAAGGCTCTACCTCCCAAAGTACTTTTAGAGACTGTAGGTACCATGAGCATTGCTAAGTGCTGTACTCATGATGGATTAACACTGGGTCTTTGTTACATAACAATTAGTATGGTCTTTTACCTGCTTTTTGTAAAGTGTCTTGAGATATACAAATAAAGATTGATTGATTGATTGATATGGTAAAAATAATTGGTCCAAGCACTGAACCTTGTGGCACTCCATGACTAACTTTGGTGTGCATAGAGGAATTATCATTAACATGTACAAACTGAGATCGGTCTGATAAGTAGGATTCAAACCAACTTAAAGCAGTCCCTGTAATTCAAGTAATTGTTCTAGTCTGTGTAATAGGATTTGATGGTCAGTAGTGTCAAAAGCAGCACTAAGATCTAAGCTAGAAGAAGATCGTTTGTAACTTTAACTAGTGCAGTCTCAGTGCTATGGTGGACTCTAAATCCTGACTGAAACTACTCAAATAAACTGTTGTCACATACACATAAAGAGAGAGAGAGAGCTCTGTATTCAGTGATCTTTATTTTAAAAGATGATCACTACATCTGATGTAAAGACACTGTGAGCAGCGTACTGAGCATGTGCAGAGTGTGCATGACACGGGCAGGCAGGAGAACATGGAGAGTGTCTTCATCGTCATTTCGATCCTCTTCCTCCTCCTCCCTCCCTCCTCCTCCCCCAGTATTTGTTTACATTCAACATTTTAAACATGTTTTTAGTGTTGCAGTCGAGCATGCCTTTTTATTACACGTCTGTTTTTTAAGTGTTGACATATTTGTAGTTTTTACGAGCTTTAAAAAATGTAGTCCTGATGAAGCTTCACTTTGTGATCAGAGCGTTAGTGTGTGTATGTGTGTGTCTGTGACTGTGTATACAAAGAGTGTGTGTTCACACAAAGTGTGTGTGTGTGTGTGTGTGTGTGTGTGTGTGTGTGTGTGTGTGTGTGTGTGTGTGTGTTCAATGAGTGGCATGTGTGTTCAAATACACTGACAGTGTAACATTCAGGTGTGTGAGAAACAGAGTATTATCTCTCAGTACAATCAGTTTACATTTATAGTTATGTAATGTCACTTTCTTCATGAAGTCATATTTGTGTCCGTCACTCAGTCAGCCAACATGGCTGAAAGTCTTTAACGTGTACTTCCACGGATGGCCACCAGGTTAAAACTCCAGCTTAAAACATTCCTGTGATGACCTTTAAGCTTTTAACAGGACGTTTTTTTTCTTGTCTATTTTGCCTCATGATGGAGGAGACACAGTCACCAGAGGAAGTACATTTGATTGACAGGTGTCTCAGCCAATCAGGCGTCCATCCAGTCTCCCTAAAGTTTGTTGACGTGCATTTTCCAGGTTTTTTCTCCAGAACCTTCCATGTGATGTTTGTTGAGTCAGTGGAGATGGTGAAGTGTGATCAGAGGTGGACAATATATGTTCAGTGACATCTGATGACCTCACAGTGACATCACCTCCTCGTCCCTCACTCTGTTCAGAGTGATTCGTTCCTCCTTTATGGCTTTTCTTTCTTTTCTAAACAACACGAGCATCATCATCCTCTCTCAATGACGGACGACACACGAGGACAACGAGCCCTGAGACATCAGTTTGATGAGGTCACATGATGTCACATGTGGTCATATGACACAGGTATCGCCATGCACAGACAACATGAGGCGTGTTTTACAACATCGACATTAAAAGTTTCATTATGAAGCATAAACGGACACAGGCATGAAGGATCAACGTCACGCTTCTTTTCAGCTACTCCTCCAAGAGTTTTTTCAGAGTGTCATAGATCTCGACATCTGACCTTTTCACTCGTCTCTTTGGCGTACATTAAATGTTACACATTGTATTTTAATAACCTTTTCTTTTTTTCTGCATCATTGGCCTTCATTCATCCTCCAACAGTGTGAGTCTGAACTTTCCTGACTGACAGCGAACACATTTCTGTTTTAGATTTAATACAACTCAGGTCCAGTTGAATGAAACACGGTCATCTATTTCCATCACTGATCCATCCTTACCCCCCTGACGCAAACCCCTAACCCTGGTCCTCACTGATCCATCCTTACCCCCCTGACCCAAACCCTGGTCCTTACTGATTCATCCTTACCCCCCTGACCCAAACCCCTAACCCTGGTCCTCACTGATCCATCCTTACCCCCCTGACCCAAACCCTGGTCCTCACTGATTCATCCTTACCCCCCTGACCCAAACCCTGGTCCTCACTGATTCATCCTTACCCCCCTGACCCAAACCCCTAACCCTGGTCCTCACTGATCCATCCTTACCCCCCTGACCCAAACCCTGGTCCTCACTGATTCATCCTTACCCCCCTGACCCAAACCCCAAACCCTGGTCCTCACTGATCCATCTTTACCCCCCTGACCCAAACCCCTAACCCTGGTCCTCACTGATCCATCTTTACCCCCCTGACCCAAACCCCTAACCCTGGTCCTCACTGATCCATCCTTACCCACCTGACCCAATCCCCTAACCCTGGTCCTCACTGATCCACCCTACCCCTCACATCTTAAGAGAAAAACAAACCCATCACAGACAAAGAATAAAACAGTCCAGCTCTGTTTGTGTGTCAGCAGCTGAGGTAGTTCCAACAGAGGCAGCAGTTGCACCTTATATCTAAGCGTGACGTGACTCAGCTCTGACTTAATCGGTGAGAAAAGAATCAAGTTATCAGTAAGTTTCACTTCTTTTTTTTAATCTCTGTAAGTGTTGAGAGAGACAATGCAGCAGCTTCATGTTCAATGTAAGAAATGTGAAAAATAAATGATTCAGAAGTTTGATCCATAAACTGACAGAGAATTCTGTCCATCACACTGTGTGTCCAGTCCAAAGACTGATACCTGATGCCCAGGGTTCATTAGATAAACATGAAGCTATAATCTAGCCTCTTGGTAAACTAAAGAGTAAAAATTATGTATTTGTTAAAGTTCAGCAGCTAGGTCACTGATTGGTTCATCCTGTGATACGTGAGTAAGTGATGGTGTGGTCATGAAACAACTCGTCAGAGTCCCGGTCAAACAGGGTTAGGGTTAGGGTCAAAAACGACATAACCCCTAACCCCATCTGGAATCATGAGTCAAGTCATGAATGAAATTATTCATACAGGGAAAACAGATGTATGCTGTGATGACCGTGCAGAAACACTGAGACCTGAGCTGTTTTCATTTTCACCTGTTTCTCGGCACAAACATTGCATGTGAATAAAGCACAGTGAAAGTGTGAAGTCACAGTTTACAGCACACAAGGGCAGCTGTTGACCTCCTTTATCATGAATAAGAGACATAAGGCACTGATGGGTGAGTTTCAAACCTCTCTCTGTCTATGGGTCTATCTCAATCTGCAGCTCCGAGGTTTGAGGCTTTTTCTCGCTCTCAGACTCTTTGGTCTCGATGTTAAACCCGTTCTGAGCTTTACACGCTTCTACGAACAGCGGGAAATCAGACAAGCTTGTGTTGCACTCCTTGTCTTCTCTGTCGTCGTCTCCCTCATCCTTCCTCTTTCCTTCGTCAGCGGATTGCGTGCTGCAGTCGAAGATAGGCGTGCCACAGCTGTAGATCTCACTGTGCGGCCGGCGGGTCTCATCTGGGATGTTCTTCTTCAGCTCTCGGTTCCGACTGCGTTTAGTGAGTTTGGTGACGGAGCCTAGCCGGTTGAAGATGTTGTCCTCGGATGTGGTCTTGTGGTCAGAGTGGCGATCGCAGTGCTCCGCCCCTCGCAGGCGGAGGTTGTTGAGCTTGATGTCGATGCTCTCCTGGGAGGAGGTCTTGCAGTTGTTGGTGTCCAAGCTGTTGAAGATGGCGCGGCGCTCTGGGGACAACATGTCCAGCGACACAGCGCGCTGGTCCAATCCCAGCTGTCGCCGCTCCATGCTACGGATGGTGGCGGCACGCTGAAGCTTGTCATGGACCTCCACGCTCATCCGCCGACGCGTCTCCCTGAACTCTGCTCGCACATTAGCTTTCCACTCTGCAGCGTGAGCTTTAATCTCTCCAACCTAACCGTAAAAAGAACATCAACACGTTAGAGTTGTGATTTTAAATATGAACAAATATGGAAATAATTATGATTATATTAAATATAAATGGTAAATATACTTTAGCTAGCATAGCGCTTTCCTAGTCTTCTGACTACTCAAAGCCCTTTTACACAGGTCACATCTACCCATTCACACACTGATGGTAGAGGCTGCTGCGTAAAGATTCCATCAGTATTAACTCATTCATTCATACACATTCACACACTGATGGTAGAGGCTGCTGTGTAAAGAGTCCATCAGTTTTAACTCATCCATTCACACATTGATGGTAGAGGCTGCTGAATAAAGAATCCATCAGTATTAACTCATCCATTCATACACATTCACACACTGATGGTAGAGGCTGCTGAGTAAAGAGTCATCACTATTAACTCATCCATTCATACACATTCACACACTGATGGTAGAGGCTGCTGTGTGAGGAGTCCATGAGTATTAACTCATCCATTCATACACATTCACACACTGATGGTAGAGGCTGCTGAGTAAACAGTCCATCAGTATTAACTCATCCATTCATACACATTCACACACTGATGGTAGAGGCTGCTGAGTAAACAGTCCAGCAGTATTAACTCATCCATTCATACACATTCACACACAGAGAGCCACTCTACCACTGAGCCACAGCCCCCTGACAGGTTAGATGTCAGAGATAAAATGTAATTTCACAGTTATGTCAAGGATAAGATGTGTCACAGATATGTCACATATGATGTCACAGATATGATGTCACAGATAAGATATGATGTCAGAGATAAACTGTGATGTCACAGATATGATGTCAGAGATTAGACATGATGTCACAGATATGATGTCAGAGATTAGATGTGATGTCACAGATATGATGTCAGAGATAAACTGTGATGTAATAGATAGGTTAGAGATAAGATGAGTCACAGATATGTCATAGATAAGATGTGATGTAATCAACAGGCTAACTAATTAGTCAATTCATGAACTAAATCATTGATACAGTGTGTGTGACAGAAAAAGATAAGTTTTAAATCAAAAGTCAGCACCTGATGAAGATGTGATAATTCGAGTAGTATTATATCTACTGTATGTATGGTTATCAGAGTATGGATGTTAAGGAGAGGTCTTTCTGTTGTTGTTTGTTGGTGTGCTTAATATCATCAGCTGATTATCACCTGAGGTTCACTTTATTCAAATTAAGACCATCACATGATTTATAAATCATCTTTATCATCAGTAGCTCCTCCTCTTCCTCAGTGAGTACCTCCTCCTTCGTCTTCTTGGACAAAACCCTCAGCCAGTCTCCAATCATGTTCAGCACCGCGGCAAAGTACGCCAGACCCCCCAGGATCCAGAACCAGACCAGAGGACGGTACCACTGACTGTACTCAGTACGACGGTCCCCTCCTGAAAGGAAGAGGACATCTTCATCAAAACCACTCATCTTCATCATCACTCATCTTCATCATCATCTTCATCACCACACTCATCATCATCACACTCATCTTCATCATTACACTCATCTTCATCATCACACTCATCTTCATCATCATCTTCATCACCACACTCATCTTCATCATCATCTTCATCAGCATCTTCATCACACTCATCTTCATCATCCTCATCTTCATCATCATCTTCATCACAGTAAAACAGCTGTGCTCAGTTTAATATGAAACATTGGAGAAATGATTTTGAGCACCTGCCACATAATCTCCGATCCCGACCGTGGTCAGCGTGATGACCACGAAGTACGTGGAGTCAAGCGCTGACCAGCCCTCAATGTGCTGGAAGATCACCGCGGGGATGGTGACGAAGAGGATGCAGCCCGCCAGGATGAAGAGCAGGGTGGAGGCCACACGGATCTTAGTCTGACTGATCTGGTTGTGTTTGTTCTGGGACACACACACACACACACACATTTTCCCCCCTGACCCGCCGGGACAGAACACTCTGTGTGCTCCGGGAGCTCAGGGTTTACAAATTGAGCACTGGGTAGATGGGATGCTGGGGACAGCTTACTATGTAGCGTCCCAGTAAGTGAGTATGTTAGTTCAGCCACCTGGAATTGTGGGAATAAGTTAATGTTCCTACAGTGTAATGAAGTTGTTTTGTTGAAAATATGTGTTATGTTTTCTTAGAGTTTAGCATGCGCTTATGAGCTGCAGTTATTATCAGTGTGGACGGTTTGAACCATGAGCGTGTTTAAGGTGCACTGGAGGTTATAGGCTGTGGAGACTGTTGTGAAAGTGAAAGTAAATAATCCCTTTGGGTAACAAAGGGTCTAAGACAGAATCTGGATTCAAACTGAACCCTACAATATAATACATCAGTTATAGTTATCATATATATTGATAAGTAAATATCAGTTTAATGAATATTTTATGAAAGACACATCAAAGATTGTAAACAAATGAATAATTAAACATTATAAATTAGTTATAAACCAATGTTTAACTA
>NC_089209.1:27458235-27688261 GCF_963930695.1 Labrus bergylta | reverse complement strand
AATTCAATAATACCAGAAACCATGTTAAAATATGTATGTTTTGTATGTTGTTCATAAAAACTGAGGGCATTCAGGAGGTATCAGGAGGCAGCGATGAAGAATGGCTGTTCTCCTGAATGGAGACTCAGTGTACAAGGCAGATGTTAAAAACACAGGACAGGGCCAGAAGACAAGATCTTTGTTTGACAACAGCATCATGTCTTTGGGAACGAGTCCTGGGACATTTATAAATAACCCAGCTGACTCTGTCACTAGATATGTAAACTTTTTGGGTAAATATATTTTCCCAAAGTTGGGTCATCAGTAAAGAAAAGTGTGGTGCCTCTGTCAATGCTGCAGGATTGATTTCTTGAAATAGATTCAGGATGAATTCCCTGATTTGCAGGGAGAAGTTCAGTTTTTGCAGAGTGGACAGGAAGAGGATAATCCACAGACTGTCCTCTATGTGTCCAGCTGCTATAAAGGTGAACAGCTGAGGAGGTCAGCTAAGACCTATAAGGAACTGGTTACTGTCAAATGAATTAACCTGTAGGGCCTCTCCAGTCTCTTACTATCTACCATTATATATCTTATTATAAATATAACATGCCATCTCTCCTGTAGTTCTGACTCGTCCTCCATTAGAATAAAGAGGCATTTATGGTGTTCCTTTTTTTAATAATGCATTATTTCACTGTCAAGGAAACAGGAGGATGTTGTGGAGGAAGAGCAAGGAAACATGGGCGAGGAGGAGGTGGTGGAGTAAGAAGGAAGCAGGATGAAAGAGGAGGGCCTAAACAGATTGGAGGAGGTATGAGTTTGACTGAGAGACTGTCAGTGGCCCCTTAAGTAATTTACCATATGTAACTGCTTCATACTTAGGGTGTCTTTCAAAATGTTTAAATGTTCCAATGGATTTTCAATAATCAGTCAGTTCTCTGGAAACGTCTTAAAAAAGGACTTTCTTCATCTGACTTGAACCCCAATATAAAGAAAACCTTTTCTGGACTATACACTAATGGGATGGATGATTTGTGGGCTCCGCCATTTTGCCTTCTGCCTCATATTTCATACTGTAGCCAGTTTAGGATAAATGAAGAGTTTTAGAGCTGCATATCATGCAAAGATACTCGATTTCACAGACGGACATTTGACGAGTTATTAAGAATAGAACTTAATGACCACCATAGAACAACAGAGACTCCTACAGACAGGTTTATGAAAGAGGACTGCAGAGTCCTCAGACCAGACCATGGGGAACCCCCCCTGTCTCACAGCAACTCTAACAACGTCACTTAAAGATGCTTCAGGACTTCATGCTGGTAGAGTCTGGCTTTATGTGGAGGTCACTATGATCCACTTTCTGTGTTTACATCTTTTAGCCCTTCACCACAACATTTACAAAGTTGTAGGATAAATGTTGTTGTTTGGGGGGGGGGGGGGGGATTACATCCACACTCCTCTCCAGGAGACGTCTCATCAGGTTTTTCTGTTTGTGTTATTCACATCATGGGGTAGCTATCACCTCTGACTTCAGTACTTTACTTCAGTATTATTAACATTAACATATCGTAATGATATGTTTGTGTTGTGACAGTTATATCTGAAGTATTTCCTATAAGTGGAGGTATGTATGAGACTTTGGATGATCCCTGACAGGCACTAGAAGAAGCTCATGACGGGGGCAAAGACAGAGATCCAGTCCAGGAATGAAGTAAACAATGATCTCCTTCTTGAATATTCAAAATGGTTTCAAACAAATAAACTGGAATTAAATGTGAAAAAATCTAACTTCATGATATTTGCTAGGAAAATTAATTATAACTCTGAATTAGTGAAATTGTATAAATGATGAAGAAAGTCACAGCAGCAAGATTCTTAGGGATCTTAACTGATGAGAAACTGACAGATCACATCAGCTTTGTCTGCAGTTAGGGAAAAGTAGGGAAGTCTCACTGTTAAGGACAGTCAGTGTATTTTCAGTAACTCTTCTCTTTTCTCTCTTTTCTCTCTGCTCCTTCCTCTCCAAATCACAGACTACCAGGCCTCTGTCCACCAGGCAGCCTCTAAAGATGAGTATCCTGTTCACCCTTATCACCATCTGGGTGATAGGTGCCCAAGCTGTTCCGGAGGTTACACAACCGGGACCCCTGTCAGGGATTGCGCTGACGCCCAATCCTGGACTACTGATCACCAACTGTCGCCTGCACACGCTGAAAGTGTTTGTCAGGTTTGATCCCCGTGGAGCATTCGAAAGGAATCTCCCAGTAACGGGGCGCCTTACCAGTTGGGCTGGAGTCAGCTGGACTAGGGACACAATCAGACATGCAGAGGCAGATGTAACTCACGTGCTAAAACAGCTACAGAAGTTTACTGTTTCCCAAGACGAACTGGGAAAACCCAGGAGATCAAAACGATTCACTGCTGGCCGCAGCTGCATCTGTCTGTTCCCTCTTTAGTATCGGCCTTTCTTCTGTCAACGCGGTTAGCCTAGCCACAGTCAGACGACATCTAGGTGAGATAAGCGCGGAAATTCCCGACATTCAGTCACAGTTATACACCCAACAAAAATTATCCCAAATTATTCCGAAACTTTAAAAGGTACGATCTTAGTAGTCAACACTCACAGCGTCGCTCTGAACAAAACCATTAGGGCCGTGGATGCGCTTCTGTCGGTAGTACAAGCGGACTACGCTCACACACAACTGGTAAACATGTTGATGGCAGATATGTTACGAGAGATTAGCTCTTCAGTGGATAGTTTAGCCATAGGACAAATTCCCCCATATCTCATCCCTGTTTCCCTAGTACAGAACCTTTTGTCGACTGCTACCAAAGAAACAGTCACACCCCTTTAGGCCCATTTAGCCTATACTTTAGGCAGTGCTGTTCCTCTCCTTGTAAGCCCTGAAACTGGAGAAGTAGCATTTCTCATTAACCTACCAATCATAGCAGCAGGTAGCATCTACAGGCTCAAGAATGTGGTGAATGTGGGATTTTGGCAAGGCGAGACCCATCTAAAGGTGCAAACACCTCCGATCGTCGCCTATCATGACAACAACCCTAATTTGTATTTGGCCCCCAACCTGCGCATGTGCACCCTCACCAAAGAAATCCATTACCTGTGTCCCACTAAACCATTCGTACGTGACAGTACCAATGGAATCTGTGGCCTTAAGCCCATGTTGGCCAACACCCGATGTCCCACAACCGCCACTTCTCGATCCCAAGTCACCGACACTCAAGTTGAGATTGTAGGTAGTAGATGGTTGGTAAACTCTCCACGTAGTATTGCCACACTTACCTATGAACAACACGACACCACCACAACGATCCATCTACCTGATCAGACCCTGTGGATCAATGTCCCAGAGAATGCGATCTTACACATTGACGACATGGCCCTCTATCACTTAAACCCTGAACAATACGACAGTGATATTGAACTCCCTGACTTTTTAAGCACCCACACTACAGAGTTGGACCCCAACACCCTAGCTCAGATACAATACGAGGGAACCCAGTTTATTGACGTGACACCAGTCGATAACATATTACAGGTTAACGCATCACCAGACAAGGTACCCATACGACCCATAACTTGCGCATGGTCCACCCCTGACACCTTACTCGCCTTCACTGTAGGACTAGGATATGTGTTAACCTTTGGTATAGCGTTCATCTGCGCTAAACGCACTCAAGCCCTCCAGCGTAGACTCGACAAATGCACCGCTGAATTATCCAAACTAGGTATTCACAAAAGACGGAACAGAATGACAGTTAACTCCCATAATAATGAAGAAAATGACCACCACACCGAAACCCCTGCTCTCATAGAACTAGCCCTTTGTGACGTAGACCCTAATGTAGGCCCAGCCACCATACGTTTACCCTTCTGAAACCTAAGGTAATTAATGCCCATACCACATACTTAATCCTAGATCCCTTCCTCGACTTATTAGGCCCTGTAAAGCCGCCCTTGGAAAAAAAAAATGTATATAATTTTTTTTTTTTTTTTTATATAATTTTTTTTTTGTTTATCCTTTACGCATATATCGGGTACACAAGCTTGCTCACACCTGCTACTGATGCTGCTCTTGCATCACACCTGGATTGGCCTGCAGACTCTCTCTACGAGGACCCTTCATCCCAAAAGGGGGGAGATGTAACATATTAACCTGAAATCAACCCAAAACTCACAGGACGTGAATGAAAACCCCCACTCTTCCTGTTTACTGATAACAAAAGCCAATCATGTGATGAAAGACACTTTACATCGGAATGTAAAGAACAGGACGTCATAAAAAAAACAATAAACCTTTAATCCAAGTTGGCGAACCAGACCACTTGGGTACGTGTGAACGAATCTCTGAATAAACAAACCCAGGAAGACAGCCGTCTGCCGAGTTAATCAACACGGCAGGGGAGGCCTTTGATGTGATCTGGACTATCTCAAATGGACTTAATAGCTTTTAGACCCATTGAACAAACTGCCTTAACCAACATAATCCATTTCTGTTATAAAAGAATTTCGGTTCAATCCCTGAATCGGATATAGGTATCCATGACATCAAGACTAACACTTTCATGCAAGTTACATTCCGCTACAACCATTTATGACTAACTTAGATATTGGAAAACTAAATCACATTACCTGATGAACTCTACGTGAATCTTACGTGGAGCACTACTGCCCCCTAGTGGCAGGAGCGCTGTACCGACCTGAGTTTCAGGACGGAGGAAGTACGATAGTTACTATGTGATTTTGTCCTAGTTATAAATTTAGTATTGTAAGATATGATTCTATACCCTTCATATTATATGAATGTGTTTTGTTTTGAATGTTGAATGGTATAATGCTGATTTCATTCCCATACAGGCGGAAATCGTCTAACTGTCTTCAGGTTGGACGTAATGTCTATTTCATTGCATAATTGTCTGAAATGTTTAATGTCGGAAATAATCCTACATACGAATATTGACATGGTGATGTTCATATGATCAAAGTTCTTATTTATGCTCTTAATAAGTAAAGAGTGGATTAAATTAAAAGTTAAACATCGGAGGCGGGTTAGATATTAGGCCCTGCCCCCTTGTAAAGTCATCCTCAGGATAAGTAGCTCGTCTCTCAGGAGCTCAGGGCTTTTTTTTTTTCTCTTCTTGTAAATTTTATTCTGAAAATCTTTCTTCCTCCTTTAGACGTCTCTCGTTAATTCTTTCCTTGAACCACGTTGTTTCTTCAAGTTTTGCCAACGCGAAACTCTTTGAATTTAAGTCCGGATTCGCAGGACCTGCAGAACTCGAATCCAACTTAAACCAACCCTGATTCTTCACGCATGCATTCTAAGGCTTTTTCTTACAGCCTAAGATTGACCGCCGCTTTCTTTTCTTTTGAAGTATTGCTCATTCATCTCCCAGAACATTATTTTCTCTATCCTCACCCTTGACTACAAGTGACCATTCAAGTCAAGTGAGAATCAACGAGCTTCAATCCTGACGAACGTTAATTAAGACTCTTTGAGCCGCTGAGAGAAGGACCCCCGGACAACCGCTTTGACCGCTGTGTTTTTCTTCAAACCCATCTCATTGTCGACTCCGACCAGACCTGCTACGGCGGTTATCGTGGGCCACCGGCATTCCTGATCCGAAAGAACTCGACGGGAAGTCTTGGTACCATTCGGCGGAGTTCAATTGAACCCTACGCATAAGTAAGGAAGCGTTCTGATTATGAGATTGGGGTGTTGAGTCAAGCTTGTGGTATTCGAATCAAAGCCTCAGAGTCAACTTCATCAAATTTATTAAGTTCCCCTTTTATTTTTCTTTCTCAAAATCCCACTTCGTTAAATCCCTCAAACAATATAGTTAAACTCCAAACTTGACATAAGGATCTCACCATGACAATCTAAACCATTCAATTTTATTGTTATTCATGAAATAACTTAAAAAACTAGAAATGGATAGTTGTGTTAGTTTGCATCTTTAAAGAGTACCTGATTTTTTCTCTCTCTAGTCTAAGTTTGATACCTTTGCATAACTTATAGAAAACCTGCTCTAAAAAGCTGAGAGAAATGGGAACTTTGGTCTCTTTAAACTTTGGCCCTTTTTTTTTTTTGTTATTCAAGTTATATCACTGTCGTAATTATACTGATATTACCTTTGCATTTCCTTTATATTCTTCTGTTCATCATTTTTCTTTATTAAACTTTCATATAATATTTCAGTACTTTGTCTGTGTAATTTTATGGTTTTTACTACTTGAGAATTCATCCCAATGATATGAGACAGATTTATAGATTCATTAATTACCACAAGTAATATTAGTTTCCTTACTTAACAAGGATGGTGCCCGAGTTATATATATTAGATATTAAAAGTAGATACGCTACACCCTTGTCTCTGTCTTTCAGATCCTTCCCATCTTGTCTCCGCCTTGTGTGTCAGCTCCGCCCTGTTTACCCTCACCTGTGTCTCATTGGTCCCTGATTGTCTGTGTATTTAATCCCTGTGTGTTCTCCCTCCTGTTGCCAGTTCGTTGCGTTCTCTGTGTTCCCTCGTTCCAGCATTATTATTGATATTGATCTTTGTGTATGACCCTCGCTGCCGTTTTGACCGTGCCTTGCCTAGCCCTCTGGATTTGTTTATTATTGCCCTCTCGTGTACCGAACTCTGCCTGGATTAAAGGACTGATTTATAACTCTCCCTCTGAGTCTGCGTTTGCTCCATACCGTGAGTCTTTGTGTCAGCATTAGGAGGGCCGACGTGAGCCCCTATCCCTAAAACCACAATCATATATGTCAAACCTTTGATGTGATCAGCGTTCTATAACCTCAGGTCTAAAGTGAAAGATTTGTCAAACCAGGCAGAGAGAGTCAAACAAAAACACCTCCATGCTCATAGAGTCAAATCAGGGCAAAACTTTCTCTACACCCACAAAGACACTCTTATTTGTGTAGTCAAATTCTGCCACCTGCTGCATATAGTTAGCTGTTACACACATCAAAAATTTCCTCCCTCTCTGCTGTCAACACAAAAAAATAATCACTTTAAGAATTGGTGCTTATATTTAAGATATAATTTCAGCAGAGAAGGATGAAGTAACAGTTATAAGGTAGATTTATATCTTTGGAATATAAAAGGGTGAGGAAAGTTCATTTGTAGAGAACCCCTCATACATAGAGCCAATCAAAGTAATGTAGACTGTTAGAAAAAAACAATTACCAAAATTACATTTAAATATAAAAAAATATTTAAATTTAAATACACTCAAATATCCATTTTCCATTATCCATTATCCATTATCTTCCTCTTATCCGGGCCAGGGTCATGGTGGCAGCAGGCTGCCTCATTTTTTAGCTCCTCGATCCCGAGGCGTTCCAAGGCCAGAAGGGATATGGAATCCCTCCTGTGAATTCTGAGTCTCCTCCCACTTGGCAAGAATGGAAAACCTACAAAGGGAGGCAACCAGGAAGCATCCTAATGAGATGAACCAAACCACCTCAACTGGCTCTTGTCAAACTCAGTTGCGGCTCTACTCCGAGCTGCCCCCAAATGTCTGAGCTCCTCACCCTACCTCTAAGGCTGAGCCCAGCCATCCTCCAGAGGAAGCTCATTTCGGCCGCTTATATCCGCGATCTCAATCCTTCGGTCACTACCCATAGCTCATGACCATAGGTGAGGGTTGGAACGTAGATCGACCGGTAAATCGAGAGCTTTGCCTTCAGGCTCAGCTCCCTCTTCGCCACAACGGTCCGGCACAACGCCTGCATTACTGCTGACGCCGAGCCAATCCGTCTGTCAATCCCACGCTCCATCCTACCCTCACTTGTGAACAAGACCTCAAGATACTTGAACTCCTCCACTTGGGGCAAGGACCTCTAAAGGGAGGTGGATAAGACCAGCAACTCCACCATGAAGGGGTGGATCGTCTGATCCACAGCGAGCCTTGGCCCATGGTTGATGTATGTCTTCTGCATACATTCTGTCTTTGTTAGTGGTGGTTCTGGCTCAGTGGTTGACAAGATCAACTAGCTACTACAACTTCTTCTCACAAATGCTAATTGAATAGCTATATAGGTTGGCACTCTCCTCTGAGGAGAGGTGTGACAGACCAGCAACCGTTTCTTGCAGTGCTGCGTGGTCTGATCCAAAAGGAGTCTCAGCTCCCAGCTCACATAGGGTCTAGGTAAATATTTTATGTGGTAAAACAGAAACCCAGTGGATTACTTTTAGCAAAGCTGCTAAGCTAAAACTACATCAACAGGAGAACCAATCTGATCTAAGTACTCAAACATATTGCTGCGCTATATCCTGGAAGCTGCTAAGCTAAACCAAGCCAAATCACCAGGAGAGCAACTCTGATCTGAGTTTCCAAACTGAGCTCTATCCTGGAATGTAGGTTAAACTAAACAAAGCTAAATCAACAGGAGAGTAAATTTGATATAAGTTTAAAACTGATCGCTGCTCTATATCCTGGAAGCTTAGGTGGGGGGTTCCCATATCAAATCCTCTGGATTGGGGGAACTCACACCTCTCAGACAGCTGGCCATACAACAATTATTTAGATTACCCTCTCATCCGGCCAAATGTCTGACTTGTTGTCTCAAACAACAAAAAGCACCACAATCCTTTAGTAAAATACTTCAGGATCAAAATCTGGATTAATGCAACAAAACATGTTCACTGAGAAAGTCACACTAGCTGCATCATTTTGTCCAATTTTTGTATGGACACAAAGGGGACAACAGTTATTACTTTAACCCTAACCAACAACATACAACACAACTAAGCCACAGCTAGCTGTCTGCTCTGAATAAACAACAAGCAAGAAAAGTTCATCTTCAAAAGAAAATATAATTTTTCCTGAAGAAAAATCTCCTTTAGGATTAAAAATTTGGATTACTGTGCATTAACAGTGCAATAAAGCTGTTTTTTTAAATTGAAGACCTCACATGGGGCACCATTTATGTTGGGGGTTTATACAGTCAACTTTGGTTATATTCTTTAATAATTATATTTAATTATTATTATTAATATAGATAACAATATCATTAAACTATGTTTAATCAACTCGGGAACACCACCCTGAAATCAGGGAAACATAACCAAAATATCACTAAAATCAGTCTCAAATCAGTTACTTAATTACTAATATTATTAATAATTAATAACTATCTTTAATAAATTGATGGCGTGAAATCCGTACACAAAGCCCTCGCACCCAGCTTATATCACATGCAAATACACCAGTAATCACAAACAACTGCTCTCTTAAATTATAACAGAATTTATTTAAACAAAGCAACATCAATCCAAAATCAATGAACTTAATCAAACAAGTAACTATTACAAACTAATCTAAGCAAACAAAAATTATCACACGTGACCAAAATGGTGGACAACAAAGGAAGCCGTGTGGCTGCCTTTTGAAATAGTTGAGCTCTCTGAGCTGAGTTCAGTAACTGTTACTTAAACACCAGAAAGCCAGTGGCCGGACTTTGATTCAACGGCGGGTACTCTGGTCTTTCTGATTGTGGAAGCCGTTGACTGAAGGTAAACTAGCATAGCATTACACACATAGGCGAACACAGCGGTTCATCACAATAAAACAAATGCACTATTTCTACTAAACTATTTCTGCCCAGACCAAAGCTCTTACTTGGAGTAACTCCTGGTGATCATTGCAAAGTTGGTTGGATCGTCACTCTGTTGAATATTAAATCAACAGATTCAGGCAGGTTTCCTTCATGGCAGAAGTAAGAGGAGGGTAGCGGGATTCAGATCTTCGACCAGAGCCCTGCTCTAGGGTCTTCTGGTTGCAGGAGCCGAGTTCTTTATGTGTCCTTGTGGATTCAGGGATCAGTGGGCTTTCTTCAGCGCTCCTGTCCAGTTGCGTTCAATGACGTCCTTTGAAAAATCCCTTCTTTTTGCTCAAACCTGATAGCATCTGATTACGCCGAAAACCCCTAAAAATGTGCCGTAGAAGTAGTCAGCTGAATCCTCTGATGCTTGAAGTCAGCATGTGAAGAGCTACCTAGACTGAACAGCCTCAGCTCTGGAGTTTAACCTACACTGTAAACCCGGATGAGTTGAATTTACTTCAAAAATTTGAGGAAACCGGTTGCCCTAAAAAATGTAAGTAATGTATAATGAAAACTTGAGTGAATTTAACTTAGGTTTTTAAGTACAACAAACTAAATGCCAAGTTGATTTAACTTAAAATCTTTTACAGTGTCAATTGCTTTGCATAATTATTACACTTATTATGTTAAGCCCATTGCACTAAATTACAAGTTGATTTAACTTAAAAGCTTTTACAGTGTCAATTGCTTTGCATAATTATTACACTTATTATGTTAAGCCCATTGCACTAAATTACAAGTTGATTTAACTTAAAATGTAAATGTACAATTTTAAATTCTGTTTTTAATTTGTTGCAGTAGAACATTTTAATTAACAATAAAAGCAAATAACAAAATTACATTCTTATTCTGTTTTATTTCAGAAGTTTTAACTTCAAACAACAACATGAGAAGTCAAGGAAAATAATGCCTTGCTTTACAAATCTCTGCAAGTTTTTAGGTTTTCAACCTTTCTCTTTATGACAGTTACCGGTATTTACAAAAACTCTTAAAAACCATACCCTGCGTTCACAATACTAACAGCATGGGATTACTTTACGTAATACTAGGACTGAGTAAAAATAGAATCTTGTTATTAATCAACCTCTTTTCATGATATCTCTGCCAATGCCATCCAGCATAAAGTGCAAACAGTGCACAGACATGTTGAAATGCAAAAATAAAAATGCACCTGATATCTGGAACTGTAGCATAACTACTTGGAACCCCGTTTTACAGTACAAGCTGATTTTTCAGAGTCTGAATTTTGGTTGCCAGCTCACTTTTACCCAGGTTGAGCATCACCTGCTGGACAAAAAGAAGGTGTTTTTCATGTACTTGGGATAGTCCAGGTGCAGGGCATAAATCAGTCCAAAAAGGACACAGAAGGCCTGAGGAATGTTAGCCAGCTCATCCATCAACACACGATGGGTTCAGCTGAGGATTTTCTTCATCAATGCAAAGGATTCCCACTGGAGTTTGACTGTATGAGTCCTTGTCAGTTGCGTCCTAAAAGAGAGAGAAACAGATTTAAAATTACCTTCAGATGTTAAGAATGAAAAGCCTCATCAAAAATAAACCGTACACTGAAAGTAATTATTGAAAGTAGAGGTCTTAATCGGCGTTGGTAGGACATTTTACAACCTCACGGCAGCAGCAGAATCTGGCTCCAATAGTGGCCAATGGCGGCTTTTTTCTCCCTCAAACTATCAGAATTATATCGGCCTTTAAAAATCCAGTGTCGGTCGACCTCTAATTGAAAGGACAATAACATTGTTCTTAAATGAACTGCAATATTTGGATCTGTGCTTACAAGTACTTATTGCAAAAGGAGAGTTTACCCACTGTTCCAGCCCATTTGTTTAACGTGGAGTACACTTTTGATAAAGATGGTGCACTAGTTAAAGTCTGTGACATATTCTACAGATATAGACATTAAAACTGTAGTGGCATGCTGTTATGTTGATTGGACTGTCCACAGATTGCTTTCAGGTATATTTTTGCAAATAAAATAGGAGAAACTCAAAATCCGTAGACAATGGTCCTCTGCAGCCTGGCATGAGCCGCTGCTCGTGTCAGCTGTATGGCTGTAATAGCAAGGCACACTACGACCTGGCCACAAGTGCTTCCTTTTTATTTGTACAGCCAAAGTAAAATATTTAACATTAATTGAGCCTATTTTTAAAATATGTTTATAGTCTTTTCAGTTTATGTCATGCCATTAACCAATAATGCAGATATTGAGATTGTTTAGTAAAATTTGTCTAGCCAAAAGAAAGAAGTACAAGTATTTGAAACACTGAAAAAGTTAGTAGCATATTATTTTAATTAAAGGTTCAAAATTAAAATGGAAAAAGAAAATGCAGCTGAAACATTTAAATCAAATTAATTTACTTACGAAGCATGTCTTGAAGAAGGCGGAAGGATCATCTCCCAAGATGACCGGCAGTCCCCGAAGACAAAGGCACCTGATGTCTGTTGGCTCCATGGTCTGGAAGATAGTGGGCATAGAAAACAACACACAGTTCTTATCAAACAAATTCCAAAACTTTCCAACAAGTAATGACAAAAATGTCTAATTTTCAAGACTGGAAAGTACAAGACAAAATGGCATGAAAGGAAAGGAGAGAGGACAGGAGAAAAGATGAGAGTATGAGACAAGACACAAGCTGAGAGAGGAGCAAATGATGAGAGTAGAGAATGTGAGAGAACAATTGCATTCAGGACAGAGACTGAGAAACTGAGAGAAAGAAACGATAAAGGCAAAGGGGAGAAACTTAGATTGTGGGAAGACAGGGAGAAGACTGATGTAGACAACGCAACTCACCTTTGTCTGATGTAAAAGTCATCTTTCGTATGTCTCCCTCACAGACAGTAACCCTCATGGTTAATTTCTGTTGCACGGCCACCTGGGGAAAAAGGATGGACAGGTATTTAGCAAATAACAAATCTTCTCAGTGTCACCATAGGTTCTCCTTGTACCCTGTACACTGATAACGGGAGGACATCATTTAACTCTGACAGCTTGACCACACACATACAGGTGACATCATTACAGTGAAGTTGGTAAGATCTTAAGTACTTACAGAACCATGCTGTCATTTTGTGGCAGACAAACAGAATTTCTGCATTAGCTGCAACAATCTTTTCAATCTGGGCAAATTCAGGGAGGCCTGAGCATGAGCCAGCAGTTAGCCAGCTGCATGAGATTAACATTAAATAGCCATATAGTCTTTCAGTTTATTTAAAGAGCCAATATTATGCCCTTTTTGGGGTTTGTATATTTAATCTATGTACCTACTTTTGTACGTTCAAGTCCGAAAAAAGTGTCTGTTTTCATGTACTGCTCCTCCTTGCTCCCTCTCCGCTCTGTGTCCGTCAGCTGCACTCTGTTGAGCCCACACTGTTAGACCCCACGTGGGCCAAGTCTGCTCTGATTGGTCTGCCGATCCGATGAGCTGCTGGGCTTGCCACAACAAGCCAATGGGCTTAGATCAGTGATATCACACTGACAATGACGTCGGACTGACACATTTTTATTGAGGGAGGCTAGAACCGAGCATTACATGCAGCTAATGCTACAGCTAACAGGAGGAGGAAGGAGAAGCCGCATTTCCGCGGACTTTGAATTTTATGCACATAGATGTGCCTAAACATGCACAGGACACTTGGGAAACACACTAAAGGGCATATAAAACCAGAAAAAGCATAATACGGGACCTTTAACCTTAACTGCGCCTATTTAAATCAATGGCCGTCTCAAAATACAACGTGTTCACTAAAGTTAACTTAACAGCACTCACCAGATTCATTAGACCACTGTACAACAGCCGGGCCATCGCCACCTTCTCTCTTCCGCTGGAATAGTACTGTGAAGCCTGCCTCGTATCCTTCTGTGTCGCCGGTACCCTCAGCTGTTCAATGTGAAGCGGTGTCCGCCACACAACAGTAACAAAAGCAGGACAGTTAGTTAACAGGTAGCTAGCAGGGGAATGATGTCCCGTTTTCACTGCTCACAAACAGCCACCCGGGTACGAAAAGTGGCGAGGTACAGCTAACAGTTAGCCTAGATAAGAGCTGAAAAATGTCTGGCAAACTGGTGAACGTTTAAACAGTTTCAATTTCTCCCAAACAGCCTCTCCTACAATGAGAAAAGTAACACTAGCTAACACTAGCTAAAAGGTAGCTAGCAGGTGAAAATGTCTATGTTAACTGTGAAAACAAGGTTTCCACTGCTGTCAGAGTTAAAACACACCTCACTCCTCACCAACAGCCCCTCAAATTGACACACTCATAATAATAAAGAAAAAACAGTGTTACCTGACTTAACGGTCCGGAGGACGAAGATGCAGCAAAGATGCCTGTTACCTGCAACCTAAAATTTCAAATGGCGCTCCTTCACAATGCAAAGGACATGAAAAGGCGTGGTTATGACTAAAACTTAGTATTTTAAGGCCATTTAACTTAAAGTTATTCACACATTCGTCTATGTCTAAAAATTAGTAGAACAAACTTAGCATTTTATATCGTTTAATTAGATATAAAGTCCGGTCTTACAGTGTATGTAAGCCAAGAGGAGGAAAGGGTTTGTCTCCTCGAATGCTGGAGTCCATCTTGTTGGAGGGGGCATCCTCTAGTGTCGGCAGACCACACTTGAAGAGGGTGGGCAATGCGTTTGCTTTTAAAGACTGGAACTGCCTGTGAGTATACCTCAGGCCTCCTCCAATGAGGATAGAGAATTTAGACACCAACCACTTTTCACACCTACTTGTTAGTTGCTGTTGGGGGGGGGGTCTGGGTTAAGACTCCTTTGTATAGTTTCCTCCAAAATAACTCTTATTAGGCTTGAAAAACTGCGATACAGGCTTGAGTCCTTTGGCTGAGGCCCAACAGCTCTATAAATAAACTTGCCTTGGCTCCCTCTCTGTCTCCCTGGTGCCATAAAAAAATCATTATTTGATGTCCTGATCTCTGTGTTTACACTGGGACTACTGAAATGGCCCTTTGGACACTTTAAACTTTTCAGTGTGATAGCATGTGGACGAAAAGCTCTGACCTGCCCGTTGCTTCCCTTTCCAGCAAGTGTTGGATTAAAACACGTAAATAATGAGTCACAAAGTAAAAACTTCTGGACTGCCACAAAAACAGTAATTTTAATGTGTGGTATGTAAATTCAGCCACCAGGGGGCTCTAAATCAAAAACATACCCCCCCCACCCCCACCCCGATGACGACCGGGCGAATCCGACCTAAGGAAGATAATATGTTTATCAACGAGCTAATGTATCCGAGTACAATTTACACGAGTCTTCAGGGACTGTTGAGTCAAAGGCAGCCATTGATAAGTGTGTTTTCAGTTTAGAGCCCGGCAGCTGGAACACGTTGCTGCTCCAGCCTCCAGCTGTCACGAGTCAGCTGATAAGGCAACATGTCCCTGTCCCAGGCAGACTTTGACTCTCATGGTCTTTTTGTCTTTCACAGATGAGGTGACCGTCTGAGCCATGAAACAGGTCAGTAACATTGGTTTAAAGTATGGTTGGTAGTGTTTTCAATATGCTGAATCATGTTTCCTTTACAAAGTAAGATAACTGGAGGATATGATATCTTTGTGAAGCAAAGAACAGATGTTTTTAATGCAGAACCCTAAAAACAGATACAAACATGAGCTGGTTTATTTATTAGATAAGAGCTAAAGACTACATGTTTAAAGACACCTGTGTTGCATATTACACATGTGTAATTATGATGTGTGATTATTTCAGTCTTTAAAACCCCACAATGTGTCGCATGGAGGAAAGATTCTCCTTTAAACGACGGCTCGGCTCCTTCAGTGCTTTTCTCCATCACAGCGTTGTCATCCTTCTGCTGAGACAATGCTGCTGTGCAGGTAATAAACACACACCAGAAAGTCACTTAAACAGGTAACCCTCTTCACAACCCAAGTCCCTACAGACTGAGATCCTGCCCCCGAAGAGAATACGAAGGAAATGGAGTGATTCTGTCCAAAGATTACAAATCCCACCTTACACCTCCAATTACACAGAATGAAAAAAAAACCTTTAATCTACAGTTGTACTATGTTTCATTTGTACTCCATAAACCGGTTGCTGCGTTAAAAGCGGGGTAACTTTGAGTAGTCAGAAAACTTTACATGCTCAATTCCAAGCTAAACTATTTCTAGCAACATGGACTCATTGAATCCAAGCGTTCAATGAATCCAAAGCCCACAGAAAGCAATCTGTGGCTTTTTATCGTCTACATCTGTAGTTCAGCTTTCCTAACCCTTCATCCGATTAACTTCACACCTGCTGAGGTATCTCGAGTGGTTAATGTAACATTTGGCTTGGATGACTTCCAGTTTGAAATGGGCGCTACACCTGTATTTCTAAATCACTCTTCACACTAAGCAACTTTAAGACATTCATAAGGCAGCCTAGGACTCCATTATACTTTTTAGGTAGCTGTCCAATACGAAGTGTAGAACATTGTGCCAATGTATTTTCTGAATGTGCTCCTACCAGCAGAATGTAAAATCCCAACCTGCTTTCACCAGGTCACTCCCAAGTGGTTGCTCCATCTTTGCCAATAGTAGCAATGGTTGGGGATGACATCATTTTGCCATGCCGCCTGGACCCCCCTGTGGATACTTCAGACATGACTGTGGAGTGGGTGAGACTTGATCTGGACCCCAGATTTGTTTATGTTTGGCATGACGGCGTGGAACTGGAGAGTAAAAAACAGGTTTCCTTCAGGTGAAGGACGTCACTGTCCATACACAACCTGAGAAATGGAGACGTGTCACTGAAGCTCTCTGGAGTGAAGCTCTCTGATGAGGGAAACTACAGATGCTTCATCCCTACACTTGCTAAAGAAACTACCGTCAAGCTTGTTGTTGGTGAGTGAATATCTGGAATCTTTAAGTTTTGCCCTTTCTTTGTGAGCTCAGACCAGTATATATTTCTGTGTTCATGTTTGTATCTTGTTCAAATGTAAAAAAAAAAAAATTGAGTTAGAGAACCTTATGAATGAATAAAGACTGGCCCAGAAGAGTACCATTAATAATGACATGGTTCTTTCATAAATGTGAGGAGGCTTTTACAACATAAGTCCAAGCTGCTGCAGAGCTCATCAAAGGGAAAGAAGCTCAGTGATATATTGAGATACTTCGAGATGGGTCAAAGGTTAAAGGCTTTATATGCGATTTTTTGATCCAGCAGATGTCGCCCTTGAGCACCAGCATGAAACCAAAACAACTTGCGGTGCATTGTGGGTTAGCATGCCAATGCTAGCGATCTTTATTATGCTCGATCTAGAAACGCAGTTAAGCAGTGAGTACAGTATGTTATTCTTCTTTTCTCTAGTCCGTCAATTAAACAACTTTTATTCACGAGAGAATATACTTGATTTCTATTATATTTAAGTGTGAAAAATCGCATATAAAGCCTTTAAAGAGTTAAGCTTTTGAACTTGAAGTTTACATATTATTATAATTAATAGGTTAAGGAAGAATTCAAGATCAGTTTTAAGGTTTCTTTGGCATTAAGATGTTAACGTTCAATCCTGTGTAGAAGATGCACTTACAGTACCTTTGCTGCACAAAGCATGCTGGGATACATAGCGACATGTACGGGATGTAACGGCGCCACTTTTTACCATCTTTCCTCCATCATGAGGTCATCACGGTACATTTGAATAAGATGGTGGTATACTGTAAGTAAAGCTGTTTTGATTTTAACAAAAACTCCCCATGGTGGACTCAAATGGTACTCAAAGAGCTACAAATAAGATTCTAAACATGATCTCTTTTTTCTTCCTCTTTGATTTCAGATGTAGTTTCATTCATAACCATCAGTTTAGAAAGGACTGACAAACAGGAAGTGAACTGAGAATGAATCTTCAGTGTGAGTCTGAAGGCTGGTATCCAGAGCTTGAGGTGTTGTGGCTGGACAGTGAGGGAAACCTCCTCTCTGCTGGATCTACAGAGAGCGTCAGAGGTCCTGATGGTCTCTATACTGTCAGCAGCAGAGTGACTGTGGAGAGGAGACACAACAACATGTTCACCTGTAGAGTCACACAGAACAACATCAACCAGACCAGAGAGACACACATACATGTTCCAGGTTGGCATATTTGTAAAAAGTCAGGTTTTCTTGTTATTATATATTTCTATTTTCCAAGTATAACCTTGATCCTCTGTTTTTCAGATGACATGTTCATGGTGGGCTGCCGGTCTGGGCCTCATATCACCATCTTTTCTGCTGTCGGTTTATCCTTTATCGTTGCACTTTTCTTGGTCGTGTTGAAGTGTAGACAAAACAAAATAAGTATGTCCAGGTTTCAGTGTTCCTTTATCTCAATGCATTTATTACCATTACACTGCTTAAGATCAGTTTTTCTGATCATGGAGGAATGTGCTATCACAACATCTGTTGAAATATGATCATCTTTTTCATGTCATCATAACGGAGGGTAAAAAGGTGACAGGTATCACAGAGAGAAAGACTGAATCCTGTCAGGAGTTGGAGAGAAAAGCAGCAGAAGATGTGATCAAAACCCTGACTGAACAGAAGAAAAACTTATCGTAAAAGAAAAACTGCTGGAGGAGGTGGAGAGAGAGGAGACAGAGAACAAGAAGAAACTGACTTCTGCTTCAATAGTTCTCAATGTCTTCAAAAATGAAGTAAAGACTGTACTACAAGAGCACAATGAAGAACTGAGGAGGATCAAAACAGGACTTCAGGGATACAGCTGTAGTACAGATGTGTACATAAAGTACATATGTGTGCATAAATTACAGATGTAGTACAGATGTGTGCATAAAGTAAAGATGTGTGCATAAAGTACAGATGTAGTACAGATGTGTGCACGAGTACAGATGTGTGCATAAAGTACTGATGTGTGCATAAAGTACAGATGTGTGCATAAAGTACTGATGTGTGCATAAAGTACTGATGTGTACATAAAGTACAGATGTGTGCATAAAGTACAGATGTGTGCATAAAGTACAGATGTGTTCATAAAGTACAGATGTAATACAGATGTGTGCATAAAGTGCAGATGTGTGCATAAAGTACAGATGTAGTACAGATGTGTGCATAAAGTACTGATGTGTGCATAAAGTACAGATGTGTGCATAAAGTACAGATGTGTACATAAAGTACAGATGTGTGCATAAAGTACAGATGTGTACATAAAGTACTTATGTGTGCATAAAGTACTGATGTGTGCATAAAGTACAGATGTGTGCATAAAGTACTGATGTGTGCATAAAGTACTGATGTGTGCATAAAGTACTGATGTGTACATAAAGTACTGATGTGTGCATAAAGTACTGATGTGTACATAAAGTACAGATGTGTGCATAAAGTACATATGTAGCACAAAGTGCATAAAGTACACGGCTTATACATGGCAATGTAAAAGCTGCTTCTAAGGCAACCAGGAAGTCACTAATATGTGCATCAGACCACAATACATCTGCTTCCATCATACAGACAACAACTGCAAACTGGAAAACCAAAATCAAGATCTAAGTGTGGGATGACGACGGTATACATGCTTTGTTCTACTGGGAAGTGTTTAAATGTTCAGATGATAGAGTACATACTAATGTAGTAACATCTTACATAACGGTGTAGATAATGTGTAACCCTGGGTTACTCCTGAGATAAAGGAAAAAGCTTTGAATTAAAAAAGAACAACCCTTTGAAACAACAGACGTGAAGGTAAACAAATACAGAGAAATGTAAATTAACCGAACAAAAAGAGACTACAGCTAAAGTTGACTGACAATAAAGGAAGGGAGGCTCTCAACCAGTGACGTGCGGTGAGGTTCGTGGCTGGTGAGGCACTGACTTTTTCAGAGTCAGATTTACAAATATATGAACCCATTTATAGAGTAGCTTAAACTCACCATTCAACTGGCAGCTTGCACATTCTGGTTGTGTTTCATATCTCATATCAGCATTATTCACACACACACACACACACACACACACACACACACACACATAAAAGTAGGCATATACTGCGGTGTATTCATGGTCTTACCTTTACTTGTAAATGAAGTCCATTCACCTATCCTTCTGGACTAAAATATCTGTGACTTTGTTGTAAAAGTCCTCATTATCTTCTTTTAGTTTGAAAAGTCTTCCATTATTTATCACTTCATGTTTTGATTGAAAGTTCAGTTTTGAGAAATCTTTAAGCTCAGATATAAAATCTTCCTCTTCTATTTTTGCAATCAGAGCGAAATTTTCAAATAAAAATTCTGCATAGTAGAGGATCAACATCAAACCAAACATAAACTCTTGGCCTTATGAGCCTCACGCAATGTGACACACGCCCCCTTCAGGTGAGCAGAGGTACTGGCTTACCTCATGCTTTTTCAGTGCGGTTTTATGTCAAATTAGACTAAATATGTTATAAACACACATGAAACACATGAATTATTCTATGGAAAGTGAGGACGTATAATAAAAGTGTCTACAAACATTACATTGGTGACAAACTGTAAGAAAGAAAAAGACATCCACTCGACCCAGTTTGTGAGGGATTGAACAATAAAATGAGGCTCAGCTCGTCACTGCCTCACCTCCCATGAAATATGCAAATTCAGCGATTTTGGAAATACCATTTATAACATAGATCAGTAGAAAAGATATATATTTATTTTATTTAATCATTATTGTTTTTTACTCTTGATGAGAGCCTCGCCTGCCTCCCCTGACGTCTCTGCTCTCAACAGACAGACCAGAGGCAGCAGTTTGTCTACATCCATGGACAAGTCATCAGTAATCAGCACTTACACTGGGGTACCACAAGGGGGCATCCTCTCACCTTTGTTGTTCACTTTGTATTCCAATGACTAGAAGTCATCACAATGACTTCACATGAACTACATTTGCAGATGATGTTGATCTGTTAGTTTCTTTAAACAACAATGAGACCAGTTTCAGAGCTGAGAGAAATCACTTTGGGATAACTCGTTGATTTTAAACACAAAGATAAATAAAGACATGATTATTGAATTTAGGAGACATTCATCTTTGGTTATGAATGACACAGACATTAACCAGGAGTTTAGAGCATGAGTATCTGGGCGCCATTATTGAAGTCAGACTGACACGGACGCCAACACAAACGCAAAATTAGCAAACGATCAACGTCTTTATCTCTTAAGGAAACGGAGAAGTTTGAATGTTGGCAGCACAGAGCTGAAGTTATGTTACTAAAGTTGAATTCACTCATTAATTTATTATTTCATTCATTTGTTCACTCAGGTCACTAAAAGGAGGCAGATCCACCGTCTCGCTTGGAGAAAGCTTTGAGTAACTGATCTGATCCGTACCAGCAGCCTGGGTTTACTTTGTTTCATAATAAAATCAATAATTAACTGTTTATGTTTACTGATTAATAAATTGATTAACTGTTTATGTTTACTGATTAATACATTAATTAACTGTTATGTTTACTGATTAATAAATTAATTAATTAACTGTTTATGTTTACTGATTAATAAATTGATTAACTGTTATATTTACTAATTAATAAATTAATTAATTAACTGTTTATGTTTACTGATTAATAAATTAATTAACTGTTTATGTTTACTGATTAATAAATTAATTAACTGTTTATGTTTACTGATTGATTAATACATCAGTTAACTGTTATTTATTTAAATCTTTTTCACAGACTCTTTTGTTGACGTTTGACTCCCTGAAAACGAGTCTTGACCTTCGGGATCGTCACACTGGTGGAAATAAACGAGCAGATGTGAAGAGGAACATGAAAAAGAGTTCAGAGGTTTGAACTTCAGTCAGGTGATTCTTTATGAAAGCTTTGTCTTTGTTCGTGTGATGCTGACTTTATTTCCTGCTCTGTGTTTTATTTTCAGACGACATCTTTCATTGTCTTGGTTCTCTCTTTCTTCATCTTCTCTGTGGGAAACAGTTTAATAGTCATATTAGTTCATTTATAGACCGGCCTCACTGATATAAGCAGGGGACCACAGAGCGTCTGCAGCATCCTCAAATATGAGCCATGAGGTTAAACTGTCACGCTCTGACAAACCACGGCGTCCTGACCAGATACAAAGCCCCCTGCTAATAATAAGACTTCATGAACTATTAAGATGACAAGACATGTTGATAGGACAGCACGCCTTTCTAACACTTTGCATCGAAGGTTTCACAGCGTGCATTTCATGAGATTGTGATGTGCAGCAAAGGACAAAGAAAAGAGTCCCACGTGTCTCCTAAGGTGTCTTCTACAAACGTCTCAATCCCTTCATCATCAGGACGTCGACCATCCTCGTAGTGGTCAAATAATAACCAGAGTCAATAATCAGAGTAACCCTGATCATGACCTTAAACTGACCTCAGGGTAACCCTGATCATGACCTTAAACTGACCTAAGGGAAACCCTGATCATGACCTTAAACTGACCTCAGGGTAACCCTAAACCTGACCTTAAACTGACCTAAGGGAAACCCTGATCATGACCTTAAACTGACCTCAGGGAAACCCTGATCATGACCTTAAACTGACCTCAGGGTAACACTGATCATGACCTTAAACTGACCTCAGGGTAACCCTAAACCTGACCTTCACCTGGGCTTTAGGGTCACCCCAACCCGGACCCTCTCATCACTGTTGAGGAAATGATTTAAACTTGAATTTACACAATAATGATTCAGTTGACTCAGATGGCTTAAGTTGAAGAAAGTTTATATATAAGATGAATACTCATGAGGAGACTTGGATCAACAATTCACATGTAAACTTGTGTGTTGCTAAACCAAAATCAAGACTCTCCCAACGGCTTTGCCTATATCAAGAGATATTATTATTATCAGGGTCATGTCACATTGACCCACCTAAACTAATCTGTGACGTCAATTACACTTTGGATCAGACAATAAGTCTACCAGACATCCTTGCAGATATGAGGAAAGACAGTTGACACTCTCTAAGCTGTCCTACAGCTGAACTCTATCAGGTGTGACTGACATTAGGAACAGACCAAACCAAATGATGTTTGTTCATTTAAATCAAAATCGTTCAGAAATTCTATCACAATCACATCTGTGTTCATTACAATCAGGTATAATAATACTATTATTATTAATAATAATAATAATAATAATAATAATAATAATTAAAAATAATAATAATAATAATACTTTATTTGTAGAGCACTTTTCAAGACGGTAGAACAAAATGCTTTACAGAAAATGTTTTTAAAAAAATATCACAAGAAAAATAAACAGCAAAAATTCAGTTAAAACAAAAGACACCTGAAAGTAAAAACATTAAAACAGGAGAGTTCAAATATGCATGCCGGAGCTCTGATCGAATGATCTCTCTTATCTCAGTAACAGTCTGTAAAAATGAGTCTTAGGGATTTAAAAGCAGACACAGAGTCAGCTGAAAGGATGGAAAGTGGAAGACTGTTTCAGATCCGAGGTGCCATAACTGAAAAAGCCAGATCGCCCTTTGACCTCCACCATTACTCGAGTACGGTGAGCAGGCCTAAGGCAGCCGATCTCAGAGGTCTGCTTGGGCAGTAAGGGGTTAAAAGCTCATTTAAATATTTGGATGCAAGGCCATGTAGGGCTTTGTAAGATGTCAGTAACATTTTAAAATTAATTCTAAAAGAGATTGATGAACAGTGCAGTGAAGCTAAAACAGGCGTGATGTGAGAGGTGCGCTCTGTGTTTGTCAGAAGACCGGCTGCAAAGTTCTGTACAGTCTGACAGTGTGTTACGGCCGTGTACTAACGCAGGTAATCCAGCCGAGAGGAAATAAAAGCATGAATAATTAGTTCTGTATTGTGAAAAGATAAAAGTGACTTGATTCTTGATCATGTTCCAAAGTTGATTAAAACAGGATTGAACCCGTTTCTTGTTGTTTAGATCCAAACTTAAGTCGGTATCAAATATAACTCCCAAGTTTCTGAAATGGCTTTTAACATTAGGGATTAGTGGGCTGAGTAGTGGGCTGAATCTGGTTCAGAATATTATCAGGGACAATGAGAAACACTTTTGACATCATGACTTCTTGACATCAGCTAAACAGCTTTGAAGTGTGGCCAGTTTATTCCAATCTCTGGTTTTGGTGGAGAGATATAATTGGGTGTCATCAGCAGGACTATGAAATGAATAATGTGATGATGGATGATGTGCCCCAATGGGAGCATGCACAAGGAAAACAGAAGTGGTCCAAGAATTGATCCTTGGGGTACACCGCACAATGGAAGCACATTTGAAGCACAAATCTGGGATTCATCAATATATTCTTACTTGAATTTGTTCTTACTCTGCGAACAAAAATACTAACTAACTAAATGCATGACATTAAAAATACATTCAGTAAAAAAATAAAATAAAGGCTATATAAATAAATATATTTTAAAAAAATGTTGAAAATACAAGCATTAAAAACGTGAATTAACTAATGCATTGACTAAATGCATTAAATAATCATGAAACATTCGCCTTATCATCCTTTAATCTAAAATCTTAAATCTAATCGTCGACCACTCCCACCGCCATGAAAAATCACATCTGATATCAAAACCAGCTGATTAATCTGAGAATATTTAAGAGCATGCAGGGAACATACATGATTATGATTTACGTATAAGAAAGTGTGAAGATCCAGCCTTATACAAATACAAATAGCAGCCCATGCCTCCAGAAGAGAGCGCATCAGACTGTCAAAATGTTTGAAGAGTGTGACGGATGACTGATCAGCTGACTCCGACTGCCAATGCATGTTCTGCTGCAGTTCTGTAATTCACTGTAACATCATCTAAGCACCCAGACATACCAATCTTTTTTGCCTTTTTGGGGTCATCTCCTAAAAACTTCTACGTGTCTCCACCTCACCGCTCTCGTCCTGATACACCAATCGGATGTCCTTATATGGAGAGATTGGGGCGTGGTAGTATGCTAAATGCAGGCTGGGGGCACGCGCCTGATGATTTAAAATGATTCTGATTCACTAACATACGCAAGTTCGTGAGAACAAAATTGGCTGGTACGCACGTCATTCATACGGGGTTTGTCGAGTCTCCTTCAGTCGGTTTCCTGAAACACATAAAGAAATAAAGCTGTGAACAAATATCATTATATATTAAACATTTATAATAAAAAAACAATATATATAGGAACATATTAAAACATGCATAATGCAAATATAATTATACTGTATATTGTTAATGATAATATAAAAAAATAACATGAATAATATTCTCATACCTGTCGCTCTGGTCGTGGTGAGACTGAAGCATACACTACTTCGTTTGTTTCCGGTTTGTTGACCTCTCCTTTAATATTTAATAAAAAACGGAACGTTAGAAATTTTAAATTACTACAAATAAAGAATAAAAACAATCTGAAAATTATTCAAACTAAGACTTGAAATAATAGATATATAGTTTAACCATTAAAGATCAATTCAACATTGTGAGAGTTGCATTAAAATAATAAAAACGTATTTACACATCCTTTTAGCTTCTTTCATTATTACATATATAAAACATCATAACTTATAATATACCTCTCACTGTCTTCTTATTTGTGACAGAGATGACAGAGTACATCACGTCGTTCATGGTCGACTCAGGACGCTCTGGAAAAAGACCAAATAAAAACAGCAAGAACCAGAACCAATCAGAATCAAGAACAGCTTCAATCTATATCAGTCTATAAATGTCTACAAGTATCTGTTGAATCAATGAAATATTAAAGACTTAATAAATCTTTATAATAATAGACATATAATTACCTCTTCTTCTTCTCAGGTGTTTTATGTCTTTAGTGTAAATGTCTGGTTGTGCTTCGGCTTCAGCGACATGTTCATACACTGAAACAAATAAAATAATATTCATAAATGTTTGAAATCCTTAAAAAGTGTTAAAATGAGATTTAACTTAAAAATGTCATTATGGCGGGGGGCTAATAGGTGTAGTCACTAATAGCAGGAGTCACTATAGGGGGAGTCACTAAAGGGGTAGTCACTAACCGGATGAGTCATTAATACGGGGAATCACTAATAGGGGGAGTCACTAATATGGGGAGTCACTAATAGGGGGAGTCACTAATAGGGGGAGTCACTAATATGGTGAGTCACTAATAGGGGGAGTCACTAATAGGGGGAGTCACTAATAGAGGGAGTCACTAATAAGGGGAGTCACTAATAGGGGGAGTCACTAATAGAGGGAGTCACTAACAAGGGGAGTCACTAATAGGGGGAGTCACTAATAGAGGGAGTCACTAATAAGGGGAGTCACTAATAGGGAGAGTCATTAATATGGGGAGTCACTAATATGGTGAATCACTAATAGGGGGAGTCACTAATAGAGGGAGTCACTAATAAGGGGAGTGAATAATAGGGGGAGTCACTAATAGGGGGAGTTACTAATATGGGGAGTCACTAATAGAGGGAGTCACTAATAAGGGGAGTCACTAATAGGGGGAGTCACTAATATGGGGAGTCACTAATAGGGGGAGTTACTAATATTGGGAGTCACTAATAGAGGGAATCACTTATAAGGGGAGTCACTAATATGGGGAGTTACTAATAGAGGGAGTCACTAATAAGGGGAGTCACTAATAGAGGGAGTCACTAATAAGGGGAGTCACTAATAAGGGGAGTCACTAATAGGGGGAGTCACTAATAGGGGGAGTTACTAATAGGGGTAGTTACTAATAGAGGGAGTCACTAATAAGGGGAGTCACTAATAGAGAGAGTCACTAATAAGGGGAGTCACTAATAAGGGGAGTCACTAATAGGGGGAGTTACTAATAGGGGTAGTCAATATTAGAGGGAAGACGTTGGTAATGGCTGCGCTCTAGTCTAGCTCCAAACCCCAAAATTCCAACAAAAAAATTCCAAAAAAAACAAACTTGCCAGAGATAGCTACTGGTTGACTCCCTGGTTGAAGTTATACTCAATCAAATTTCACTCATATTATAGAGTATTAAACAAAACGATGAGTCAGGTGAAACAAAGTGTGCAGACTCGCTTGAAAACCACCTCCATCATGGAGCCCAACCAGCTAGCCCTGAAGCTAGCCAGAAAGCTAACATTGAGGACCTCTTTGTAGAGATGACCAAAATGGGCACCACCTTGAACGGAGTGAGAACTGACTGAACTGTTTCTATAAATATGTATATATGAACTCTGTTGCATTACTATCTGATGCTCACCTGGGTCATTTGATGCTGTTGGTGGCATGTTGTCGGAAAAACCTGAAACTTTAAAGCTGAGAAGATTAGAGATGGCATCAATAGAAAAACACCAGCATAAGTCCATGCTGCTTTTTGTTTTTAGTGCACACCTTTTGCACGTTATATGTATTTATATTTTATGTCCGGTACGATTTCTGTTTTTTTAGTACCTCTGTGTTTCCGACAGTGAAGAAGTCCCAGCACCAACAGCAGCACTGCTACAAACAAGATGGTGGAGATAACGGGTAACAGTGTGGAGAGATGAAGAGACCCTGGAGGGGGAGAGGATGCTGGACCCTCTTCAGGTGTTGGGTCTTCTTCAGGTGTGGAAGGGTGATATGCTGTCAGCGCTGTGAGAAGAGGTGAGAGGAGAGCTGAACACAAACTTAGCCTTTGGTGGATAATAAAGATTTATTTTCTGAATGTCTACTTGTCTCCCAGCTGTAGGTAGGTCAACATCGCTCTCTGGTTTAGACCATTCATGGCCTCTCTCTTTTAATCTTTAGAAAGAGTTTAATATTTATTTTGTCCTGCTCATGGTAAAGATGTTAGACTAGAATCAGGTTAATATTATGGGCTGTAGTTATGATTGATACCAAAGCCATACAGGAGAATTGATCTTTTGCCAAAACACACTTTACAATGTAATCACTGATTTGATGTTTGATGACTATTTAATAATTAAAGTCTGACCTCTGACAGCCAGCCGACTCTCTGCTGATTCTCCGGCTCCAGAGATTATGCACTTGTACCATCCTTCATCAGACTTAGAGGCGTTGGTAATAATCATCTTCCCTTTATATTCAGTCTTTGTGAAATGTCCGTCTCTATAGAAATCAGCCGTTAAGTTGTGGGGTGGTTTTTTCTTTCTACAGTGCAGAGTGATGTTCTGTCGCTCCATCACAGGGAGAGCCGGACTGTCCAGGATCACTTTATCATCTGAACAACAGGACAAACAGAACATTTAGATTAAACCACCATGCTGCGCTCAGCAGGTGACCTGGTCACTTCTCTGAGAGATGACAGCTGAAGCTTTTTGTAAAAGACCATTAAATGCATCAACTTGAAACATCAACAGTGTACATTAAAAACTAATGTTTATTACAACCCTACTTTCGTAAAAGTTTTCTACTTCATTCATTCTTTTTTAAATAAGAAATTCTTCTTAAGTCTCATGTTTATAAAACTTACCATTTACAACAATGATGTTGAGTGAGCTGCTTCTCTGTCCGTCTGTGTTTTCACACCAGTATTCTCCACTATGTTTTGCAAAGGCAGCATTAATGTTCAATAATCTCTTTGAATCCTCCCATCGAGGAGTCTTTGATGAACTCGCCTGTATCACTCTCCATTCAGCTGAGCTGTCAAACCCCTCACAGTTTAATCGTATGGATTCATATTCAAAGAACTGCAGTCTGTTTGGGTCAATGTGAAGAAAGGCAGCTTCTGTGGAAAGGAACAATAATCTTGATTATAATTCAGTCAGGACCACTTTGTCCAAAAAAAAAAAACCTTTATTTACAGATATGTATATTTGGCAGTAGGGTGGAGTTAGGGCTTTGTTCTGAGAGAGATCAACAACAATAAAAACATATTCCGTTAATCACGATATTCTTCTTTCTAAATTATGGGCTTACGTTATCAGAGGTATTATCTTTAATTGGTTACAAAGCTACCTAAGTAATAGGAAGCAATATATAATCGTGATTATAAATCACACCTACGGGGCATATAAATTGGAGTTCCACAAGGATCAATATTAGGACTCAAACTTTTTTTTTTTGTTCATGAATGAAATTACCAATACATCAATCAGCTTCTGTTTTCTGCTCGGTGATGATTTCAACATGATTTACTTATTGCCAATTACTATGTGTGATAACAGATCAAACTCTTAGAATTATTTAGTTATATCCAATCTCAAAAAAACATTTCTATATTACATGAAGTTAAATACCTGCTGGATTATAACACACTTAAAGTGTTGTTTTCATGAATCTAGTCAAACCTAAAAGATTGATCAGGATCTGAAGAGTCCAAGAGAACAAACTCACTAATGGTAGATGAATCATTAAAGTAGTTACACTTTAAAAATCTAGTTTATTCATGTTTTAAGTGTGGTTCATTACCTTTTCATTTACAAAGTTGTTTATCATTAGCGATAACTCAGGAGAAAATGTAATTTCAAGTTAAATTCTTTCAGAACATTCAAAGATGTGTTTCAGTTTACAGAGTAAAATGAATTGTATAGAGAGAGCCTCACACATTACTGTGGAAACATTAAACACGTCAAATCTGTTTATGTGAAGGACAGATTTCTCCGTATGAATCAGAAGAAGGACAATCCAGTGGATTGGATTAAAATGTTTAACTATGATATAAAGTTTATTTCTCTTTTCTCTGTTCAGCCTGTGGACTGGAGTATAAGCAGGATGTCTGATGGCTTTTATAAACATGTGGTTTATTGTATGAATGTATTTAAGTACATATACAGTATATAGTCACTAACATCTCCATAAACAGTCCATCATGTTCTCCCTCTCTCTGCTCTCTAACTCTTAAAGCATAAAGCTCTGATGATAGTCACAAAGTGTTGGTGCAGTTTGTTCTTGTTTAGTGTGTGAATGTGAAGAGAAGCTACCTGCTATGTCCAAAGTCAAAGTCATATTTACTGAGCTTTTATTTTGAAGGCACACAGAGGTGGAATTGTTTTCCTGATCACTGGAAGGTTTGAGCACCACATCTCTCTCCACTGCACTATTGTGATATTTAGCCTTGATATTTAAAGTTATACAGAGCAGACTTCACCAAAGACAAATTCCTTGTGTGCGTAAGCAAACATGGCTTTGAATACATGAAGAAACATTGTGCTATATCAACAACCTTCAACTCACCAGCAGTCTGAGCTGAGGACCTGGTCGGAGCAATCAGCAGCAACATGTTCACCACTGGGGAACAAAAAACACAATCTGCATATCAGCGACACACGTCTCCATGTGAACACATACTGTGTGCATACTATACATGATACTGCTGCAGAGCATAATGAAGTCCTTTAAGTAAGTACAGTTTAAATACTTTAATACTAAATGTAAAGTAAGTACAGTTTAAATACTTTAATACTATATTGAAAGTAAGTACAGTTTAAATCTAGTAAGTATTTAGTTAGAAAGGTAACCACATCTAAAAGTCGTGCCTTGTTTCACTCGTTAAGTCAGAGTCTAACGTGGAGTAATACAAAGAACACAAAATAACTTTGACTCTACAGAAGACAAAGCCACTAAAACATGTTAGATTAATTTTAATTATTCATACGATGATTACAACAATGATTTTTCATTTTAAGTGCATTTTAAATCTCTCTGTTTGTTACTTGATAGTAAAACCTGAGAGTAGACTCACACAGGAGAAGAGATGTGACCTCCATGGTGTCCTGATGCTGACTGTCTGTCAGAGACCGAATGAAAACCAAATATGATGAAGTGCTTCCTGTTCCTGTACAAAAACAAGGTGGTTGCAGTTTTTAGCATGACGGCCTTCACACATTTCTCTCACCAACATAAATACCTGAATTTATGTGATGGACCATCAGGTCACATTTAGTCACATTCAAGACAGAAAACCTGAACACGTATTAAGAGTGTATACATAAACTTTACAAGTCACAGGGTTGTGACCTTTGTACCATTGTCTCCATGGAGACCTTTGTAGATTCAACGAGGACTCTGACCTGTAATATCACAGTTATCAGGGGTCCAGGTCCTAAAGAAGCAGGGGCCTCATGTATAAAAGACTCATAACATTGGGTAATGTGCATCGTTTCACATTCTGTGCATCCTAACGGTGCTGTATAGCTGCGTTTATACATGAAGCCCCAGGTCTTAGTCAGAGGCTTGATTAATAACTAGTTACATGTAGTTATAAGGACTTGATTATGTGCAGGGGAAGTACAGCAAAAGACAGACATGAGTTGCATGATGGGAAGTATAGTATTAGTTGTCTTGGGGTTCCCTGAGGCTAAAGTCAAGACACCTGAAGCTGTGCTGCATTAACAGAAGTAGCTCTACTCTGCCCCCTGCTGTCAGAGTCAGTCTCCTTTTTTTCATCCAAACTTTTCACTCTTTTATTTTGGCTGCACACCAAGAAAAAACATCTACAGTATAACTGTCCATGTTTGATCCTTAAAAAAAGCACAGAAAAGTGTGTGTAATTCACCAACCCCCTTTGCTCCAAGTGCAAAGTATAAAGCTCAGTGTAATATAAACTGGACAGATATTTTTGTATGTCCTGGCCTTGAGAATATCAAACTACATGACCCAACAAAAACGCCAGTATATGTACATGTACATGGGATTTATGTCCATTTCTCTATAAAAACCCAAAGAGCAGAACAAATGTCAAACAAAGATGTGTTTCAGTATGCCGAGTAAATCTGATTCAGATATGAATAAGTTTAATTTATAGACAAAAGATTTCTTTTAAAATTATCGAATGTAAAAGTGAAGTTTGATCATGTATTAGAGGGGTCTATATAAAATCCATATATATTTATGTCTGTTACTTTCTGTTTACACTTAAAGGAAGCTGACAGAACATGTGCGTGGACAAGTGAAGTTTCAGAGCTGCACATTCTCAGTCCTTTTTTGTATCTTATTGTTGATGTTTAGATTTTAACACTAGAAAAGAGTTTCCATAAGTTAGAAGATGACCAAAATAAAGTAATGCAAACTCACATGGGGTTTGGCACCTCTGTCAATCAAATAATAATAAATAATGAAGTTTTACTCTTTGTGGTGAGTAAATAATGGGCTTTTCTTCTTCAGTGTTACAGAATTCATCCTCCAACAGAAGACAAAACAACAACCTGCAAGACATGAAGGCCAAACTTGAAGAAGAATCCCAGAAGACAAATAAAAAAGCTTGAGACTTTGACACACAGAATCAGCATGTCTGTAACTCTGAGAGGGATTCTGCTCAATGTTCAAAATGCAGCTGGCTGATGTGGAGCAACAGAGGGACGACAATGAGGAAGACCTGCAGTCAGTGGAGAAGTTAATAAGAGAGAGTGAAAGAGGAAAGAAGACCGACAGAAAAAACACCTGAGACCAAGATGAAAGCTTTAAACTAGAGGAAGAACTGGAGAAACCGGTGCTGAACACAGAGATCCAAATATCAAGTCTCCTCACCACAATGAAAGACAGACAGATTTCTTTAGAGAATGAAAGAATCTGCATCACCAGCTGCTGCAGAGACAGCAGGGGGAGCCCACGAGTCAGAGTAGAAATACTATGTTATGTGGTGTGGAAGTACAGCTGTACAATCTCATGCTTTAGCAGACTGCCTTAACAAAAAACTACTTTTGGTTTTACACTTGAAGTTCTAAAACTTTACTGCAGAAAACTTGAAGAAAGAAATCAGTCTCGTCTGTTGATCCAGCACGTTAACACAGATTGTATGGAGCGTGTTTCAGTGACAGGCATGTCAAATAATACAGTAAATTGTGGCGCCCGTATTAATATCAGGCATGTTCATGGACATTAGGCACCCCCCCAGTCTCATTGTTTTTGATATTGTATTTTATTATCTTGTTCAGTCATACTGTTAGATATTTCTGTACAAAGGCACCGTGATATTTTAGTTCACGGGTCAAATTGAAGAAGTATCACACAGGCACTTTTGGGGCAGCTCTGGGCAGCACAGGGGGTCTTTGACGCCATGCGTAGCTCAGTCGACCCAGATGTCCGAGAGTGTGCAGCCACGCTGAGTTAAAGTGTTTGTGTCTCTGTGTTTCAGGTGAGCAAAAGTGATAAAAGTGACAGTAGGAAATCCACAGTTAGCCTTCTTTAATATTTACTGTGTGTGTGTGTGCACAGAATATTTGTATAAGTGTGTGAGAGAGTCATAAGCATCATCTTTGATTAGCAGGTCTTTGATGCCATGCGTAGCTCAGTCGACCCAGATGTCCGAGAGTGTGCAGCCACGCTGAGTTGAAGTGTTTGTGTCTCTGTGTTTCAGACCGAAGTAAAAGATAAAACCCATGCATGCTTGGTTCTTTGTGTACAAGTGTGCAACAAATATTGGAGGCACCGCTGGGATGATTAGCGTCGTGTACAGTGTGACAAGAACGCGCACGGAGAACTTTGAGTGATGACGACGGGAGCATGCAGCCTCAGGGGCAGTCGCAGCCGCAGCGGACATTCAGGAGCTTGAGGAGTTATCACAAACAGTGTCACAGAGACTATGGCTGCTACAGATGGATAAGCTCACAGAGGTGTGTGTTTTCGCCAAGATCTCAAGTGAAGGTATCACAACTAGACGAGCGTTAATCAGATTAATCACCGAATCCATGGACAGTGTTATTGATAAAGAAGAAGATATTGCAATGTATTTTCTAAAGACACTATTTAACATAGTGGAGCATAATAAAGAAAACGTTTTAAATACTGAAAGTGAAGAAAATACAGAGAACACAGCACAAGACATTCAGGAAATCATGAAAGAAGTGAGTTTAGAAGAAAAGTATTCACAGCTACAGAAAAACAGTCTTGCTCTGCAGGATGAAGTGAGAAAGCTGAGTGAAAAAGTGAACAGTACATCTCAAAGTCTATCTTCAGACCCACTAAGTGTGCAACCTGCAACTGTGAACAGACTTCCTGAAGTGACAATAAGAAGAGAATTCAAGATTTGTGGCCAGATCGGGGAAAAGGGACAGAAAGACAGACTCTCATTCACAAACCTGATGCATCAAATTGACAGAGGCCTGAGTAAGGGACACAGCGAGGCTGAAGTGATGGAGGCAGTAAACAAGTCGATTAAGCCCAGGTTTGAGGATTCGAGACATGTTATAGATTAAAAGTGACCTTACCCTTTCCCAGTTAAAATCTATATTAAAAGGACATTTTAAAGAGGACAGTTCAACAGACTTGTATCACAGACTAGTGAACATGACACAAGACAGTCGTGAGTCACCTCAAAACTTTCTCTTTAGAGCCATTGAGTTAAAAGAGAGACTGTTACTTGCTTAAAGAGAAGTGGAATCAGAGGAACAGTATAGTCCTGAGCTCATACAGAAGAAGTTCTTAAGATCTGTCAGTACTGGACTGTTAAGTGACCATATTAAGTTTCAGCTTAAGCCGTTTCTTGATGACCAGGGAGTGACAGATGACGTACTTATTGACAAAATGAATGAAGCAGCTAGTGTTGAGTCAGAAAGACAGTCTAAGCAAAGAAAGAACACAAGCAGCAAAGGTCCAAAAGTAAATGAGCTACAGACAGAAATGAAAAACAATCAGCAGGGTCAGGGTTTAGACAAATCCAGCATAGGGGTTCAAGAGCAGTCAGCTGAGGTGATGAAGCCTAAAAGTCGCAAAGCACCTGTTGTCACTAGCTCGAGAGATTCTGAGCTTTATGAAACAGTTAAGTTGCTTAGAGAAGAGATGGCTGAAATTAGAAAAAGCATAGCTAACCCTCAAGGGCCCACCCGCCAAAATAAAACAAGTTTTAAGAGAGGATGTAAAGTGTGTAGGGAGCAAGAAATAGGTGACCAGTGTGAACACTGTTTCAAGTGTGGACAGTCAGGACACTTTTCCAGAGGCTGTAGAGGACAAAGGAGACTGGTATGAGACTCTTGTTGGTAAAGCTGCAAATCAGACACCCATACCATTTGCAGGTTGGGTTGAACTGAAGTTTAAATTGAAATCAAACAAAGGCCCGCAGCCAGAACTACTTGTGCCCATTCTTGTCTCTGATGAGCCAGGAGTAGCAGAACCACCAATCATCGGCTACAATGTTATCGAGCACGTGGTAATGAATGGAATGGTGCAGCACCCTGAAGTTACAACTGCTGTGGTAGGAGAAGCTTTCTCTATTGACTGTAAAAAAGCAAATGTGTTGATTCAGCTGGTGCAGAGCCGTGACCAGAGTGGCAGAGAAGGTGTGGTGAAAGTTGGAGGAATAAAGACAGTGATTCCAGCAGGACAGACAAGAGAGGTCCCCTTTCCACAAAACAGGAAGTCCTTTTTGAACCAGAGGAGATCCCAAAGTGGCCAGATGGGCTGACAATTACAGAGACCGTTATCTGTCTGCAGAAAGGAAACTGGTCCAAGGTAACTATTCCTGTTACTAACGATAGCAACTATGACATTACCCTCATCCCTTGCACTGTACTAGGTCAGCTACAGCAGATCAAGTCTATTTACCCAGTAGATGTTAGACCAGCCAGCATTCCTGAGAACACAGCTGTAACACAGAGTACAAGCAAACAGACAGACAGCAAAACTAGTTCTCCGGACGGTCACAAAGAAGATCACAGACAACAAACCTCATCTAAACACGAGTTATGGGATCCTCCAGTTTCAGTTGATCACCTGACACCTGACCAACAACAGAAAGTGAAACAAATGCTACGAGAAGAATGTAATGCATTTTCAAAAGATGAGAACGATGTGGGATGCATTCCATCTCTGCAGTTAAAAATCAGACTGAGTGACATGACTCCAGTAAGGCGCACCTACATCTCAGTTCCAAAACCGCTGCACAAGGAGGTGAAGGAGTATTTGGAGGACCTAAAGGATGGATTACAAAATCTAGGTCTCCATACTCATCACCCATTGTCTGTGTGCACAAGAAGAAGAGGAAGTTTGCGTCTATGTGTGGACTACAGGGAACTAAACCAAAAATCCATCCCTGATCGTCACCCCATCTCTCGAGTGCAAGACATGTTAAACAGCTTGAGTGGCAGTGTATGGTTTTCAGTACTGGACTAGGGCAAGGCAGACCATCAGGGTTTTCTTGAGGAGCGTAGCAGACCACTCACAGCCTTTATAACACCTTGGGGTTTGTATGAGTGGGTCAGGATTCCCTTCGGCCTATCCTCGGCTCCAGCAGAGTTTCAGCGCAGTATGGAGGAGTGCCTCACAGGTTTTAGAGATGAATCATCACAGCCATATTTGGATGACAATCTTGTCCACAGTAAGTCTTTTGACGATCATCTACACGACATGAGAGAAGTGTTACGTCGTTATCAAGCACACAGAGTGAAGCTAACAGCTAAAAAGTGTGAAGTGTTTAAAGACAGAGCCACTGTACAGCTTGCTTGCTAAAAAGAAGAATGCAAGTAGTAAAGTCAAAGAACAAAGTGTGAGTAGGAGTAGGGGGAAACACAAAAAGTCAGACCAGTTACCCTCAAGCCAGCAGATCACCTGGAAAGAGAACCACCAGGAAGTGCTCTGCCAGCTTTTAGACTACCTGCTGAGTCCACCTCTCCTAGGTTACCCTGATTTTGAGAAGCGGTTTGTGCTGCACTGTGACGCCTCACAAGAGGGGCTCGGTGCAATACTGTACCAGAGACAACAAGGCAGGTTGGTTGCTATCGGCTACGGATCAAGAACACTAACTGCTCCGGGAAATAATTACCACCTCCATTCTGGAAAGATAGAGTTTTTAGCGATGAAGTGGGCGATCTGTGAAAGATTTCGAGAGTACTTGTACTATGCACCTTCATTCACTGTCTATACCGATAACAATCCTTTAACCTATGTTTTGACGACAGCGAAGCTGAACGCCACGACTCACAGGTGGATTGCTGAGTTAGCAGACTTCAACTTCTCCATCAAGTACAGGCCTGGAAAAGCAAATGGAGATGCTGATGGCTTGTCATGTATGCCACTGGACATGGAGCAGTACATCAAAACATGCTCACAGGAAATGGAACCAGAAGTAATAACAACAGTCACACAGACACTCCAACTTGAATCATGTGAACGTGAGCCCTGGATGTGTCCAGTCACAATCATTGCAGCATGTAATGATGTAGAGAAGGAAAGAGTAGCATCCCCAGTGAAAGAGATACCCATGGAAACACTAAAAAAAGCCCAACAGGATGACCCAGTCATTGGAAAGGTGTGTGAGTATGTCATCAAAGGACAGTGGCCTCATCTAAAAGAAAGAGACAGGCGTGATGACATCTACGTGCTGATGAGAGACAAAAACAAGTTGTATATGACGAAAGACAGCATCCTGTACAGAAAGTCAGTGACTCAAGATCAACTAGTGTTACCCAAAACATTCCATCACCTGGTTTACAGAGAGCTGCATGAGGAGATGGGACATCTTGGAGTTGAGCGAACACTAAGTTTGATCCGTGATCGATTCTTTTGGCCTCATATGCAAAGAGATGTGGATCATTATGTGACCAAAGTGTGTAGCTGCTTGAAGTGGAAACGTCCAAACAAGCCAACAAGAGCACCGCTTGTGAATGTAGTGACCACATACCCGTTTGAAATGGTATCGATCGACTACCTGCATCTGGAGAGCTGTAAAGGAGGATATGAGTATATCCTAGTTGTGGTAGATCATTATACACGCTTCGCCCAGGCATACGCATGCACCAACAAGTCAGCAAAGACAGCGGCTGAAAAGATCTTTGGAGACTTTGTACTCAAGTTCGGGTTTCCTGCTAAACTGCATCACGACCAAGGTCGAGAGTTCGAGAATAAGCTGTTTTCTAAGCTGGAAGAATACAGTGGCATTCAAGGCTCCCGCACAACACCTTATCATGCAGCAGGAAATGGTCAAGCCGAGAGATTTAACAGAACGCTGCTCTCTATGCTGAGAAATCTGACAGAAGAAGCCAAGTCTGACTGGAAGAGCTCCTTAGCAAAAGTGGTGCACGCATATAACTGTACACGCAGTGAGGCGACAGGATATGCTCCATATTACCTTCTTTATGGTAGGAACCCCAGACTTCCGATTGACATGATGTTTGGCCTGAAACCAAGTGACCAGAGCACTTCTCAGAGTGACTATGCCAGTAAGTGGAGAAGTAGGATGCAAGACGCATACAGGTTAGCATCCAAGACTGTTCAGAGCCAGCAAAACAGAGCAAAGAAACACTACGACAGAAAGACTTATGGAGTAGAGCTTCAGCCAGGATGCAGAGTACTGGTGAGGAACTTCAGAGACAGAGGAGGACCTGGAAAACTCAGATCTTACTGGGAGGATAAAGTTTATGTGGTGACTGAAAGGAAACACAAAGACAGCCCTGTATATGTTGTACAACCTGAGAAAGGCCCAGGAAAGACTAGAGTCCTGCACAGGAATCTGTTACTGCCCTGCGATTTCCTGCCAGTGGCAGAAGATGACAAACTTGAGATGAGGAAAATAAAGAAAACATCCAACACAGACAAGAGGAGAAAACAGACAAAGCAAAGAGACAGAGCGCCTGACAGCAGTTCTGAGGATGAAAGTGACTGGAGATTCATCACGACACGTCCAGCAAGACCATCCAACCACATCAGAAGTCAGCTGAGAGTGGAAGCTGAGGACTTTTAGCCACAAGAAACTGAAAGATAACTGGAGCAAGACAACGAGAGGGCTGAACTGCTAGACCGGGAAGATGACATCAGGATGGAGCCAGAGGTGGAGAATGGAGAAGTAGCAGCTGAGCCAGAGAGGTCTTCTGATGAAGCAGACGAGAAAGACCCTGAGACGCAGCCAGCTTCTACAAGAAAATATCCTTTGCGACAAAGAAACCCACCTAAAACACTGACATACAACACATTAGGTCAACCTTCAGTTACACAAAATGAAAGACAAGTTCATAGTCACATGTTACGTTCATGGCAGTGACAGAAAAAGAAAGTAAATAAGTTCATGGAAGCACTTAAGGCTAGTGTTAAAAGGTAAATTCATGTAGCATAGGATGTAAATGCACTTGATATATTAAGTTTAGTACCAGGAAGTAGACCGCTAACACATTTAAAGACACTGAGATTTGTGTGAGGCATACAGTTGTGTATGTGGGTCTGTATAAAATGGGTTATTGGTAGTAATAGGGTTTTCACCTTGCAGTCCAAGATACTAACCCGCAAACCAAGTAGAACTTCAGGTGTCACCTGGCCAGTGATGTCTGTTGCTCACACATGACATGAAGAGGGAGATGTATGTCATGTAATAAACTGTTGTTGTGCAGTGAGTATCACAAAAGACTGACTCCCATTCAACCTACCTTTCTAACTCATAAGTTGAATTTCAATTTCAATTTCAATTTTATTTGTATAGCGTCAACTCATAACAAGTGTTATCTCTAGACACTTTACAAAAAGCAGATAAAAGACCTTACTTATTGCTATGTTACAAAGATCCGGCCTATCCATCATGAGCACTTTAGCAAAGCAGCAAAAGTTACAGTGGTAAGAAAAAACTGCCTTATTAAAAGGCAGAAATCTTCGGCCGGATCCCTGGCTCATGACGAAACAGCCTTCACAGGTTCTGGCAGGCCGTCAACCAGCGATCTTGAGGAGCCTAAGAGAGCTCAAGAGCTCACAGGAAAGTAGGTGGTTAGTGACTGAGATTTACAGATAGATACATGCAGTAATATGATGTACTGTATATGCACAGAGAGAGAGAGAGAGAGATAGAGAGGAGCTCAAGGTGCCAGTTCCCCCGGTAGCCTAAGCCTATAGCAGCATAAGTAAGAGCTGGTCTACACCAGCACCGGCCCTAACTATAAGATTTATCAAAAAGGACATTTTTAAGTCTATTCTTTAAAATACAGACAGTGCCTGCCTCCCGGACCCTAGCTGGAAGATGATTCCAGAGGAGAGGAGCCCGATAACTGAAGGCTTTACCCCCCATAGTACACTTAGAGACTGTAGGTACCACCAACAGGCCTGCACTCCGGGACCGCAACACTCTCGAGGGACAGTACAGCACTAGTAGCTCCTTAAGATAAGATGGTGCCTGGCCATTTAGAGCTTTGTAAGTGAGAAGAAGGATCTTGAATTCTATTCTAGACTGTATAGGGAGCCAGTGCAGAGAAGCCAAGACAGAAGTAATGTGGTCCCTTTTCCTAGTTCTGGTCAGTACACGAGCTGCAGCGTTCTGGACTAGTTGAAGAGTCTTTAGAGACTTGCCAGAGCACCCTGACAAAAGAGAGTTACAATAATCCAATCTGGAGGTAACAAATGCATGAACTAGTTTTTCTGCATCATTTTGCGACAGGATATTCCTGATCTTGGATATATTACGAAGGTGAAAATAGGCTGTTCTTGAAACTTGCCTGATGTGAGAGCTAAAAGACATATCTTGATCAAATAGAACTCCTAGATTCCTAACAGTGGTGCTAGATACCAGGCTGATGTCACTAAGGACAGTCAAATCACTAGAAAAAGTCTCTCTGAGGTTCTTAGGGCCTAGCACAATAACTTCAGTCTTGTCTGAGTTAAGTAGCAAAACATTTCTGGTCATCCAGGTCCTAACGTCCTTAAGGCACGTTTCTAGCTGACATAACTGACTGGTGCCATCGGGCTTCATTGATACATAAAGCTGAGTATCATCTGCATAACAATGAAACTGTATGGAGTATTCCTCATAATATTTCCCAGAGGAAGCATATATAATGTAAAGAGAATTGGTCCAAGCACTGAACCATGGGACTCCATGGCAAACTTTAGTGTGCATAGAGGACTCATCATTAACATGTACAAACTGAGATCGGTCTGATAAGTAGGATTCAAACCAACTTAAAGCAGTCCCTGTAATTCCAAGCAAATGCTCCAGTCTGTACAACAGGATCCGATGGTCAATGGTGTCAAAAGCAGCACTAAGATCTAACAAGACGAGCACAGAGAGAAGTCCCCTGTCTGAAGCTAGAAGTAGTACTAGTAACTTTAACTAGTGCAGTCTCAGTGCTATGGTGGACTCTAAATCCTGAAATCCTCAAATAAACTGTTGTCATGGAGAAAGTCACATAGCTGATTAGCTACCACCTTCTCCAGGATCTTCGAGATAAAAGGAAGGTTGGATATAGGCCTATAGTTAGCTAGAGTTCCTGAATCTAGAGTAGGCTTTTTAAGTAGAGGTTTGATTACCGCTACTTTAAATGCCTGTGGTACATAGCCTGCCAGTAAAGACGAATTGATCATATTTAATATAGAGTTGCTAACAAAGGGAAAGACTTCCTTAAACAGCTTGGTTGGGATTGGGTCCAAGAGACAGGTTGACGGTTTCGACGCAGAAAAAATGGAATATAGCTCTGAAAGGTCGATTGGAGAAAAACAGTCGAGACTAATATCTGGTCCTGGAACTGTCTCTGCCGTATCAGAAGTATCCGCACCAGGTTAGAGCAGGAGGTTACCAATTTTGTCTCTGATGTTTAGAATTTTGTTGTTGAAAAAGCTCAGGAAATCATTACTGTTGAGGGCTAAAGGAATACAAGGCTCAATGGAGCCATGACTCTCTGTCAGCCTGGCTACAGTACTGAAAAGGTATCTAGGATTGCCTTTGTTTTCCTCGATTAGAGAGGAGTAGTAAGCAGCTCGAGCGTGACGTAGAGCCTTCATATATCTTCTATGACTATCCTGCCAGAATAAACGAGATTCTACCGTTTTGGTCGAGCGCCATATTCTTTCAAAATTCTGCAACAATTGTTTTAGAGTACGGGTTTCTGAGTTGAACCATGGAGCCACTCTTGACAACTTGACAACCCTCCGTTCCAGGGGAGCAATCGAATCAAGAGTAACTCTCAGCGAATCCACTGCACTATCAACAAACTGATCTAGCTGAGAGGGATTAAAGCTATCAAAAGAGTTTCCAACTGGGTTGAAACATGGTACTGAATCAAAAGCAGCTGAAATAGCTTCCTTAAATCTAGCCACAGCACCGTCAGACAAACTTCTAGAGAGCACACCTCTTCCAAGCAGAGATAATTCTGGTTGGACAAAGTCGAATGTAATAAGGAAATGGTCTGATAGAAGAGGATTTTCTAGGAAAACTGTAAGGTTATGGATTTCAATGCCATAAGCTAAAACAAGATCCAGGGTGTGGTTGAAATGATGAGTAGGTTCGTTTACAACCTGGGTGAAACCAATAGAGTCTAATAGTGACATGAAAGCTGTGCTAAGGCTATCATTATCAACATCCACATGGATATTGAAGTCACCTACAACAATTATTCTATCACTGCTAAGGACTAAATATGATAAAAAATTCTGCAAACTCAGATAGAAACTCAGAATATGGACCAGGAGGGCGGTAATCTACAACAACTAGAACTGGCTGAAAGGTTCTTGAGACTGGATGTGAAAGACTAAGAACAAGGCTTTCAAAAGAAGAAAAATTCAGCTTTGGTCAAGGGTTAACTTGAAGACCAGAATTAAAAATAGCTGCTACTCCACCACCTTGTCCGGTGTCTCGAGGTATATGAGTACAAAAATGACTGGGAGGAGTGGATTCATTCAAACTAACATATTCATCTTGACACAGCCAGGTTTCAGTCAAAAAAAGTAAATCAATATGCTGATCTGATATCAGATCATTCACTAAAAGAGATTTGGATGCTAAGGACCTAATGTTCAAAAGTCTCTTCTGAATCTTCTGATTTTTTAACAAAATCATATTCGTAGTTTTGATTCTAATGAGATTTTGACGATTTACGCCGTTTGGATGACTTATAAAAACGGGTCTGGGCCGGGGGACAGACACAGTACCTATAGTATAACTACAGTTCGATTCAGAATTACAGCTATAGTGACTGGGAGACAGATCTAAGGGAGGCGCAGAGAAGCGTGTGAGACTGCAGCTCTGCCTCCTGGTCTGAACTCTGTCTTGTTGTCAAGGTTTTGGACTAATAACCTCTGCTATGTTTCTAGATAATAGAGCTGCACCGTCCAAAGTGGGATGGATGCCATCTCTAGCTAGCAGACCAGGTTTTCCCCAAAAAGACTGCCAGTTATCTACGAAGCCCACATCGTGTGCTGGACACCACCTCGACAGCCAGCGGTTGAGTGATGATATGCGGCTATACATGTCATCACTGGTCTGATTTGGGAGAGGTCCAGAGAACACTACGGAGTCCGACATAGTCTTAGCAAAAGTACACACCGACTCCACATTAACCTTAGTGACTTCCGACTGGCGTAGTCGGGAGTCATTAGTGCCGACATGAATTACGATTGTATCAAATCTACCTTTAGTCTTTGTCAGCAACTTTAAATGAGATGTGATGTCGCCCACTCTGGCCCCGGGTATACACCTAACTATGCCCGCTGACATCGCTAGCTTCGCTAGCTTCACGTTTCTGACTATGGAGTCTCCAATAATCAGAGTTTTATTCTCAGCGGGTGTGTCGCTGAGTGGGGAAAATTTGTTTGAAACGTGAAGTGGTTGGTGGGGAACCGTGTGCTTTGATTTTCGACTATGCTTCCCTCGGACAGTAACCCAGCCACTCCCTCCCGGCTGCTCGGGAGCTACCAGGGGGAAAGCCAAGCTATGTTGGCCCGCACCGGCTACAGGTGGCTGGCTAACTACTGCTGCATACGATGACTCTGACTCAATGGTGCGGAGCCGTCTCTCTAACTCTGACACCCTCGCCTCCAAAGCCAAAAATAAACTACATTTCTTACATGTATCATTGTCACTAAAGGAGGACGAGGAGTAACTTAACATCTGACACGTAGAGCAAGAGAGAGCAGGAGAGGGAGAAACAGAAAAAGAAGCCATTGTAAAGCTAACTGCTAAGCTAAGCTAAGAGTAGGTACACAGTTACACAGTACAGAGGAGAACAGAACAGAAAATGATGCAATACGCTCACCAGTAGTTCGCTGGTCAGGTGCTGCTCGCTGCTCTGCTCAGGTGCTGCTCGCTGCTCTGCTCAGGTCTGTAAGTGCAGAAGTTGAAGACTGAAAGACTCTGGGAAATTCTTAATGTCGAGACGACATTTATTTTGGAGGGGAGAGTGTGGGGCCCGTATTAATATCAGGTATGTTCATGGACACTAGGCACCAGCTGTTGCAGAGACAGCAGGGGGAGCCCACAAGTCAGAGCGCCCTTAGGAAAGTAGAAATACTATGTTATGTGGTGTGGAAGTACAGCTGTACAATCTCATGCTTTAGCAGACTGCCTTAACAAAAAACTACTTTTGGTTTTACACTTGAAGTTCTAAAACTTTACTGCAGAAAACTTGAAGAAAGAAATCAGTCTCGTCTGTCGATCCAGCACGTTAACACAGATTGTATGGAGCGTGTTTCAGTGACAGGCATGTCAAATAATACAGTAAATTGTGGGGCCCGTATTAATATCAGGTATGTTCATGGACACTAGGCACCCCCCCCAGTCTCATTGTTTTTGATATTGTATTTTATTATCTTGTTCAATCATACTGTTAGATATTTCTGTACAAAGGCACCGTGATATTTTAGTTGGTACATTTGTGGGTCAAATTGAAGACGTATCACACAGGCACTTTTGGGGCAGCTCTGGGCAGCACAGGGGTCTTTGACGCCATGCGTAGCTCAGTCGACCCAGATGTCCGAGAGTGTGCAGCCACGCTGAGTTAAAGTGTTTGTGTCTCTGTGTTTCAGGTGAGCAAAAGTGATAAAAGTGACAGTAGGAAATCCACAGTTAGCCTTCTTTAATATTTATTGTGTGTGTGTGTGCACAGAATATTTGTATAAGTGTGTGAGAGAGTCATAAGCATCATCTTTGATTAGCAGGTCTTTGATGCCATGCGTAGCTCAGTCGACCCAGATGTCCGAGAGTGTGCAGCCAAGTATTTATATCGTCATCAACCAAAATGTAAAGATTAATTACTCTGTAACTACAGTTGGAATATAGTTCAGGAGTTTCTGCTTTTACGTCAGTTTGAATATTTAAATAAATATCTTTCTGTCTTACTGAGATGATGTGGACCAAAGGGGACGGTTGTATTTGTAGAAGTGGCAGTTTGATAAGATCTTTTTGTGGTAATCATTCACCCCACAGCTGGTGTCGGGTATCAGGTTAATCGTTGACTTATATGACATTTCTGACTGATGGTGAAAGTGAAAGAAAGATAGAACTTGTTGGGTTGACTGCTTCAACTGGTGGGTCGGCTGCTTCGTCAGCCATGTTACCAAGAATCACACTTTAGTGTCACGTCACCTTTTATTCATTCCTTCTTCACAGCTAACTGGAATAGCATTTTTATCAGCAGCCATGGAACACAACAACCAATCTCCCGCTCTCTCGTCTTAACGTAACGTAGGTCACAAAAAAAAACAACATAACGCATCACAACAGGAAGTCACGTCATGAATAACAAAATAAGATCTCAACATGTACACTGTTCTTCAAGTGCATACAAAATAAACGTTGTATAAAACATATACATATGAACACTGTAAGTCAAACTATACATTACATCATGTATATTTATGTGAATGAGAACATAAAACTCAACACCCCCTCTTGTTCTCATCATCTTACCCCAAATACCATGGTCTCTCATGGCTTTAGTTTCCAAAGAACCATTTCTTGAACTTAATTATTGTTGCTTTTGTAACAGGTTTTGTTAGAATGTCTGCAGTCATGTTTTCCGATGGACAGTAAATAATATCTATTTTCTTCTCGCTTAGTGCTTCTCGAATAAAATGATATTTTACATCAATGTGTTTAGACCTCTTTCTGTTTACGGGGTTCTTGCTCAGTGCAATGGCTCCCTGATTATCACCATGAATTTTAGTACAGGTGTACACTTTATTGTCCATGCCATTTAACAGTTGTGTTAGGTAAATGCTTTCCTGGGTAGTGGCTGTAAGTCCAATGTATTCAGCTTCACAAGTTGACAGAGCCATTGTGGGCTGTTTCCTTGATTTCCATGAAATCGCTGGTCCATGTTTTGTTAGGCTAAAACAATAGCCTGTAGTGCTACGTCTGTCTTCCACAGACGAAGCCCAATCTGAGTCACTGAATGCAATCAGGTTCAGATTTTCCTCGCTTTTCTTAAAACACAGTTCATAGTCATTTGTGCCTTTGAGATACCTTAACACATGCTTAGCAGCCACCAAATTTTCTGCTTTTGGATTTGCCAGTGTTTGAGATAGTTTACTAACTATCCAACTAATATCTGGTCTGGTGCAAGTCATGGCATAAATCAAACTGCCCACAATCTCACGATACTCTTTGGGATTAACAGTCTCATTTTTGACATCTTCCAGTGGTTTTTGTTCACTTGGTGTATACCTTGGTTTACAGTCTGTCATTCCAAATCTTTTTAGCATCTTTTCGATGTAATTTTTCTGGTTCATTTTGATTTCTCCTTTCTTTTGCTCAAACTGTATGCCAAGGAAATATGATATTTCCCCCAAGTCTTTCATGTTGAATTTTGACTTCATAGTATCTTTGAATCTGTTCAACAGATCATTATCACTGGCTGAAATGATCAAATCATCCACCCATATGATGACAAGAATGGTACCTTTTTCTGTCTGTTGTTTGTAAACACAGTGATCATTTGGATTTCTTACAAAGCTATTTTGCTCTAAATAATCATTGAGTAGTTTGTACCAATTTCTCCCAGATTGTTTCAGGCCATAAAGAGATTTCTTTAGTTTGTATACTAATTTTTCTTCAGTATCTGATGTTACTCTGAAACCTTCTGGTTGTTCCAAGAAAATTTCTTCCTGTATTGGGGCATGCAAATATGCCGTCTTAACATCCATCTGATGTATGATGAGGTCATTTTGAACTGCTATCTGCATCAGCGCTCGAACTGATGTAATGTTTGCTGTTGGCGCAAAAGTTTCATGATAGTCTATTCCTTCTGTCTGACTGTATCCTTTCGCCACATATCTAGCTTTAAAGATTTTTCCATTCTCTGCATGTTCTTTGAGGGCATATACCCATTTTTCTCCTACTGTATTTCTACCTTTAGGTAATGATGTCAGTTCAAATGTGTCGTTTTCTTTAAGTGAGTTGATCTCTTCTGTCATGGCGTGTTTCCATCGAAGCGCCTCTGGTGACTTCAGGGCTTCACTATAAGTTTGTGGAACTCCACTTACTGCCCTGTAACAATAATCAACATTGATGTGGGTTAGATCATCATCTTTACAGTTTGAAGTGTAATCTTCCAAATATTTTGGAGCTTTCCTTTCTCTCCTTGGATAGCCTTTGTTTTGGCTTTGTTTTTCGTCCTCATCTGAATTCTCTTTAAGTTCTGATACTTCTGTATCATCTGTTTCTGCATGCTCCTTATTTTCATGTAATACCTGATTTTCTGTGCTATCTTCGTCCTGGGGCACATCAACATTGTTTTCACTGTCAGACTTTCTGTATTCATATGTCTGTATTTCTGAGTCACATTCATTTGTTTGTGTCTGTTGTTCAACACTGTTCTTTTTGATAAATTTCACCAGTCTGTGTTTTTGTACCTTTTCCGTTTCTGGGTTGTAAACCAGGTAAGCTGGACTGTTCTTACTGTATCCCACAAATACTCCCTTCTCACATCTGGGGTCCAGCTTCTTCTGGTTATGTCTATATGCGTAACAGTCTGATCCAAATATCCACATTTTTGATAGATTTGGCTTTCTTTTTGTTAGCATGTAGTATGGGGTACTTTTTGTTCTGTCATTGTAACATCTGTTGCGGATATGAGCTGCATGTTGCACAGCATAAGGCCACAATATCTTAGGTAATCCCTTTTCCAGTAATAAACACCTTCCATTTCAAAAAGGGTCCTCCATTGTCTTTCAGCTGTCCCATTTTGATGTGGGGAATATGGTGATGACGTCTCATGTCTAATACTCTTTTCTCTTAATAGGGACTGAAAAGCCCCACTCATAAACTCTGTACCGTTGTCGGATCTGATACATTTTACACTACCATATGGTGCAGAGTCTGCCAGAAACTTTTCTGTTGCTAATGTTGTGTCGCTCTTGTTTTTGAGGAAATACACAGACACTGCCCCTGAAAAATCATCTGTGAATGAAATGGCGTATTTGTGGCCTTCTCGACTAATCGGCTCAATAGGACCTGCTAAGTCTGTGTGTACCAGTTCTAGAGGTGCATTAGCTTTGGCATTGGTTTTCCTATTTCTGCTGTTAGTGAATTTTCCTTCTGTGCAGACAATACAGTCTATTTTAGCATTACCTGTGACTTTCATACCATCTACCATGTTTGGTAATTTTAGCACATCATCTACATTACAGTGACCCAAAATATCACGCCATGTTTTGACATCACAATTTAAGTTCACACCGTCACTGAATATCATAGTATTAACTGTGTCATCACATTGTGTGTGATTATTTACCGTTTTCAGATAATACAGTCTCTCATATTCTTCAATGCAGAAGACAATTCCATCTTTGGTTGTGAGTTCATTTTGTCCCCTTTTGAAGACCACTTTGGCACCATCGCTTGTGGCTGCTTTTACAGAGAATATATCCTGAGGATACGTTGGTATGAACAAGGCCTTCTTCAGAATGACAGGGACGAGTCTTCCATGGATCCATCAGCTAGCTCCATGTAATGCTTCTTTGGGTTAAACGACTCATCAAATGTTGTGAATTTGTCTTTCTCTGTTATGATGTGTGATGTGGCTCCACAATCAACCATCAGTCCTTTTTCTTTAATGTCATTTGGTAGAAAGTTGTGACTTACTTTGAATACAAAGGTTTGTTCCTCCTCATGCTTTACTTGTCTTTCAGCAGTTTGTTTTGCATCATCTTTGAAGTTGGTCTTTCTTCTGCATGTTTCGTTGCTGTGTGTTGAGCTTCTGTGGAAGCTACACCATTTTGGTGCTCCTTTTTGGCGACAATCTCTAGTAACATGCCCACGTTGTCCACATCCGTAGCATGTTGCAGAAGATACATCCACTTTCATAACGTTGTCCGACTTTGGTTTGTTGTCAAATTTTTCTGTCTCTTCATAACTCCGTAGGTTGCTTTTGAACTGTGTAAATGATAGTTCTTCACTGGTTTGAGTTGTATGTATTGCAAAAGGCTTGTATGTTTCTGGAAGTCCTTTCAGAATCATGGCTATTATCAATCTGTCGCTTATTGTTTCCTTCGCATTTCTCAGAGAAGTCACTGCTTTTTTAGCTCGAATAATGTAGTCAGTCACTGTTTCTTCAGACTTCTTTTTCAAAGAAGTTAGTTCTGTGTGCAGGGCAATAATTTGGGGCTTACCCTTGCTGGCGTAATGGTCCCGTAGTATTTGCAGAGCTTTTCTGCCGTCGTCGAGCAACTGAATAAGCTCTGCATAGCATTCTGTGTTCTTTTCTGGGTCTGGTTCATCGACAGATAATATAACGTTTTTCAATCCTGTTATTCTCATCTACTCGAGAAATTTTACTTCCCAAAGTTCATAGTTGTTTTCATCACCGTCGAACACCAACCTTCGCCATCTTCCTCCCGTGTCGCGTCTGGGCCCATAACCTGTTGGGTTGACTGCTTCAACTGGTGGGTCGGCTGCTTCGTCAGCCATGTTACCAAGAATCACACTTTAGTGTCTCGTCACCTTTTATTCATTCCTTCTTCACAGCTAACTGGAATAGCATTTTTATCAGCAGCCATGGAACACAACAACCAATCTCCCGCTCTCTCTTCTTAATGTAACGTAGGTCACAAAAAAAAAACATAACGCATCACAACAGGAAGTCACGTCATGAATAACAAAATAAGATCTCAACATGTACACTGTTCTTCAAGTGCATACAAAATAAACGTTGCATAAAACATATACATATGAACACTGTAAGTCAAACTATACATTACATCATGTATATCTATGTGAATGAGAACATAAAACTCAACAGAACCACATGCTGTTGTTGCAGTTTATTTAGCTTTCATCACTCTCAGATAATAAATGAACCTGTCCAGTTTTATTGTAGATAACAAAAAGCAGAGTTTGATTTTAATTGAACTTTTTCTACTTCCCTTCTTTGGTCTATAAACAGATTCAGGAGGCATACTTTATTTTATTTTGTCTTCTATTGAAAAATCTAAAGGCCCTTACCACATTATTTCTAGGTCATGAAGACTTTCAGACGAGAGGTTCTGATAGATACCCGTTTGGTATATTGATCTCTGCTTGCAAACAAAGCCATCACTAGGTGTTAGTTACTTCCTGAAACCCCAAGATACACGAGTGGACTGAGATTGTACCTATGTTTTTGAAAGGATCACTTTTAGCTTGCGTCTACAGGAAAATGGTTAAATATGTAAAGTCTCTACGGACCGACTGCAGAGCTGATGCCTTTTTAATCTATCCTGTGTGCAGCGTTTCTCTGTCCCACTTTGCAAATGATAAATGGACTTGAGCTTGCATATCACTTTTCAAGTCCTCTGACTAATCGAATATCTTTTACACCACATGACACACCCACACATTCACACGCTGATGGTAATGGCTGGTATCTAAAGAGCCCATCAGAAGTAACCAATCCATTCATACACATTCATACGCCACCGATGGAGCAGTGGGAGCAATTCGGGGTTAAGTGTCTTGCCCAAGGACACATTGGACATGTTGATTCAGGAGCTGGGGATTGAACCCAAGTTCCGGTTGAGAGACGACGACTCTTAAACACTAAAGCTTAAAGACTAAATTGAGGATTGTAGAGGAATTTCAGCTGTCATTTTCCTATGAGCTATGTAATATTGTCTGCTGTCAAAAAACTAAAATAAGAAGAAAAAAAAAAAGAAGAAAAGTAAGAACAATGTTCTATATAACTGATTAATTATTCAATTAGACTGATGGAGTTCTTTTTAAATTACATTAATCAATTTATTTTGGGAGTCAGGTAGTGTAACATGTTTTAGATAGTCAGGTAGTGTAACACGCCCTGTAGGCCCACCACCCGCAGGGAGAGGCATTGTGAATGAGTGCATGCCAAGCCTGGTGGCAGGCGTAAGCGGATGTCTGGGCATGCTGATTCCCTGCAGTACAGACTAACTCTTAGGGCGTGGAACATCAACTCTCTGGTGGGCAAGGAGCCGGAGCTGGTGCGGGAGGACTACCAGCTAGATATAATTGGGCTCAACTCAACTCACAGTGTCGGTTCTGGAAACAAACTCCTGGAGAGGGCTGGACTCTTTTCTTTTCTGGATGCTCAGGGTGAGAGGTGCTGAGTGGGTGTGGGGATACTCACAAGCCCCTGGCTGAGCGCAGATGTGTTGGAGTTTCAGGTACTTCAGGTTGCAGAGAGGAAGTCTATGACTGTTGTATGTGTATATGCATCCAACAGCAGTTTGGAGTACACAGTCTTCTTGGAGTCTCTTGGTGGAGTCCCACCTGGGGACTCTGTAGTTCTACTGGGGGACTGGTCTACTGGACTCTACTCATGGATTGGCCGTTACAAACACCATGTTCAAGCATAGGAATGTTCACAGGTGTACTTGGTACCAGAACACACTAGGCTAAAGATCAATGATCGACTTTGTAGTAGTTTTGGCAGGTCTGCAGCCGTATATTTTGGCTTCAGGGAATTGGAATTGAAAACCCCACGGCCCCTGTCCATGGGGTTTTCAAGAGAAGTTCTCTTTAATCCTGGGGGAGGATGGGGATATGGAGTTCGAGTGGTTCATGTTCAAAGCCTCCATTGTGGAAGTGGCGGATAGGAGTTGCGGCCGAGAAAACCTTTGGTGCCTGTCGTGGCAGCAACCTAAGAACCCACTGGTAGACACAGGGGTGAGGGAAGCCGTGAGGCTGAAAAAGGAGGCCATTTGGGCTTGGTTAGCCCAGGGGTCTCTGGAAGCAGCTGACAGGTATCGGGTGGCTTGGAGGGCTGTGGCTTCAATGGTTGAGGAAGCAAAATCCAGGTTGTGGGAGGACTTCGAGGAGGCTTTGGAGAATGACTTTTGATTTGCCTCAAGGAGGTTCTGGAGGCTCAGGAAAGGAAAGCAGGGCTTGCCCAGGCTGTAATCAGCAGGAGTGGAGAACTGCTGACCTGAACTGGGGACATAGTTGGGCGGTGGAAGAAATACTTTTAGGTCTGCATATCCGGGAAGACTTACCAATAACCTTGGCAGAGGTCATTGAGGCAGTCAGAAAGCTCCTCAGTGGCAAGGCGCCAGGTGTGGATGAGATTTGCACTGAGATGCACCTCCAAGTCCGAGGCCATGGTTCTCTGCGATAAAACAGTGGATTGCTCTCTCCGGGTGGGGAGAGAGTCCTTGCCCCAAGTGAAGGAGTTCAAGTGTCTCTGGGTCTTGTTCACGAGTGAGGGTAGGATGGAGCGTGAGATTGACAGATGGATTGTCTCTGCGTCAGCAATAATGCAGACGTTGTGCCGGACCGTTGTGGCAAAGAGGCAGCTGAGCCTGAAGGCAAAGCTCTTCATGTAATCATGTAGAGTAACATGTTTCAGATAGTCATGTAGGGTAACATGTTTTAGATAGTCAGGTAGAGTAACATGTTTTAGATAGTCATGTAGAGTAACACGTTTTAGATAGTCTGGTAGAGTAACATGTTTTAGATAGTCATGGTAGGGTAACATGTTTTAGATAGTCACGTAGAGTAACATATTTTAGATAATCATGTAGAGTAACATGTTTTAGATAGTCAGGTAGAGTAACATGTTTTAGATAGTCAGTTAGAGTAAATTCAAACTGGATTACATGGCAGAAGTATATTATTGATTTGTCTTTACAAGACATGCGTGCATTACATCTTCATATTCATGATGTCTGTTGTAAAATGTTTCTTCTTGTGTAAAACAAGGTCGGTTATCAGATTCCCAGAAAAACAAACAGATGTGGTAAGGTGATCTCAGGTTTACAGCAGGACTTTGATCAGGAAGTTAATTTTGCTGAGGTGAGCTGAGGTGAGAGGATTCGTCAACGCATTATACTCAGGTATGTTTGCAGTTAAACAAATTCAATATTCTTATAGTTTCAAAAATAGTTTTTAAAGTTTCTATGTTCTGTAATCATCTATTGATTGAGTTGTTTTGTTAAGTTACTCAGATGTAAGAACGACAACTAAAACTTGAGCCAGGATGTGTTCGTCACTAATGAAACAATTTTAGTATTAAGATGAATGTAAGAGAGAAATTCACTTTTAAGTCAGTTTTATATTCATAAATACGTTTAAGGGATAGCAACAATCACCCACCCTGGTTACACATTTTAATGGGTCAAAATGTTCATTAAAAAAAAAACATTTTGAAATTTAGATGACTATGATAATAATTTTCTACACCTATTGTATCAGTAGGTATAGTAGTTTAAATTGTGTCTGGGACAAGGGTGTTTTGTGGCATAGGAAGGGTTTAGACAAAAAAAAAAGAAATCAGTACCAAAATTTGGTATTTCAAATTAGTTTCATATATAAAAATCTTTTAAAAACAGGAATAAGTGTGTTTGTAAGTGATATTTTTAAAGTTGTTTGCCTGGGACATGATTTTTCCCAATTCTCAAGAATGGGTGCTATATCAATTAGAGTTATATTCATACTCTAAACTATGATTTAAAGCTAAAGACAATTTTTAAAACTTAATAACTTTTTAGAGACTCAGACTGATTACTCAGCTGTACTTCCCTGAATATCTGCATGATTTGCTTCTTTATACGGCTGCACTTCATTTTAGAGAAAGATGTTATTACATTACATTAGATCTTTACTTGATATATAATTTAATTTATTTTATAACTCCAGAAGCAGCTCTTTGGTAAATTATCCTTTACATTTGCATCAGGATCAAAATAATATATTTAATTACAGGAAATTATTAAATTACCTTGCTTTATATGAAATAGTAAAAGTAGATCTATCTTGTAACTTTATCCTTGAGAAGCATTCTGAAAATTGTTGTGAAGATATAATAATGTCATAAATAAAGATAGGCTAATAAGTGACAGGGGCGATATACCTTTACTTTGGTAAAACCATGAATTTATTACAACCTTTGAAATCACTAACTGTGCTTTCAATCTTCAGTTATTTAATGACTCTTGATTTAAAAACACAATATCTTCAGCTAAATATTGCAAAGTGACATCACATGTCTTAAGGCAGAAGACTTTGAGTTTCCTGCTCCTAAAGGTCAGACTATAGAAGCATTGATGACTTTTTGTAAATGATCACTTTTGAAAATAAAACCTCTGGTCAAAATGTTGTGACTAAATAAAACCTTTTGAGGCACATTTCCTTCTTCTCTCTGCCAGTTTTTCCCTGCACAGACGTGATGTGCTTTTATTAGAGAGAAAAGACAAAAAGGAAAAAAAAATGTGAGGAAACTATGAAATGTGTCCAGACAATGTGCTTCTGACAAAGATAAATATTAATGGCCACCATCAGAGTGATAAATCATACTTTACTATCTTGAATAATGTTCAGCAGAGGTCAGTCACAGTACAATGGGGAAATGTGTTGATGAACCGTTCTTTGTTCAGTACGGGTCGAGGGGTCATCTTAATGTATCAGATTACAATTTTAACAACAGAGTGCTACTTTCATTATTAGTAAGAAAACGTCTATATTAATGTAACTCCATGTTCATGTGTTCAAGTCCGTAGATCAGCAAAAACAGTCAGAGGAACCGGAGAGCAGCGGCAGCTAAACGCGCCAGTCCGTTCACTCAACCGGACGTTGATGACCATATTAGCATTTTAATACCACAATCTCACATTAGCTTTGAACAGTTAGCACTTTAACATGGCCATACCATAGACTGTAAAAATAATGGACGGGACAAGGTCCCCGGTCTAGTGAAGCTTTTATTTTTAGAGCTCCCCCTACTGACTGGCTGCAGTATAGGTCATAAACCCCGCCTCCTCAATGATAACAGATGGGATGTGGGTCAAACTGTAAAGTTAAAATACTTGTCACATAATTTTTTTCCAAACCTAAACTCTGCTGTGATCATTAGTTATTATCACCCTACATTGTGTTCAAGTGCTCATTTTTCTGTGAAGATTGTTTTAAATAAGTTATTTGAGGTTTATAAACTGGATTTTACGTCATATTTGATGATGATTGACAGCCGCCGATCTTGCGTAGCTCTCTTTGTGAATAGCAAAAGTTATGTAGTGAAGGAAAGCCGAGACGCCATTGAATTTTCCCGTTCAGTTTTTTCATCTTTTTTGAGCTGGCAAAATGAGTTGTTCTGCAGTAAACTGTTCTAACTGACCTGTGGGAGCTAAGGGATCTTCGCAGATTTTTCGGTAAGTAAAAAAGTGTGATTTATGTGTCATTGTTTGGTTAAAGTCGTTACCTAGCTAGCTAACACATAAGCAGTCTAAGGTTAGCTGAAATGTTGTAAAGCTAGGTTACTTATCCAGCATGATTTATCTTTTTATTTTATTTTATTAAATGAGCAAACCTAATAACTGACATGCTATGTTTCTTGATATTGTTATGTCGTTATTGTGATTGAAATTGTATTTAAAACCAAGAATCGTAATATAAAATCCGCTCACAGATGCGGTTCATTGACTGTACAGTTATTTTACAGCAAAAATAAGTGATCTGGTAAGGTCTCAAAAAAGTATCTAGGGCAAAAACAAAGTCACATAATTTAAATCTGGCCTGCATCATTACTAATGTGTACATGTTTACAGTCTGAGTGATAAGTGGGCTATACCGAGAGTAACAGGTTTTACTTTCACCGCTCAGGCTGAAATTCATAGTACTATATACGAGGGTAGAATATTTCTCTATGTATCCAGATAAAACTAAAGGTAAGCTCTGATTCAATATAACTGTTACTGATTGAAGAGACTAACCGAAACATGAAAGCAAACATCAACAACCGGCGGCGGTGTGATGTAATATTAACCGAGCATCATGCTGCTTAAACTGATAAATGTTCTGCATTGTCTTCCACACACCAATTCAACAGTCACAAGTTGATCATATTGTAAATTTAATGACGCTCATTGAGAAATTGTTCTAAAAATTGACAAAACCTGACAAAAATTGTGGTGATTGTGACTGTGTATCTGTATTTATCACCTTTGAAAAGAACGTGCTAACCCAGGAGACCAGTGTTACACACAACAGGCTGCTGTTATTGAAGTTAGGAGGAGACAGAGGCACAACAAAAGAAGGCATAAAGATCGCGTTTTTCCCCACACATGTTAATATGTTTTAAATGTCATGCATTTATTTTTGATTTCGCTTCAATAATCGTTAACGAAGAGAAACACCAGGATTAAACTACAGGCTATTGTTGCCTTTTTATAGCCAAAGAAAACTGAACATTCACAGCCTGCATTCAAAAGAATTTCTACATTGACATTTATGTCGTCCTATTTCCCTCTTTTCGCCAACATTACATGTTAAACTGGGATTTCCTTTTTCTCAGGTTGTTTTTGAGGAATTACAGCTAAAAAAAAATTCTACTTTGCATACAGTACATCCTCTGATAAATAAAGTGAAGTACTTTGATTGCATTTCTGTGGTGTTCCTGTAGGAGACCATGATGCAGCCAGACTGAAGCAGCAGGTTGTGAAGGTGGACGCCATCATCTTGTCTTTGCAGTGCTGATTCTGAAGAGAACGCCTTCACATAGGACTCAAAGGTAAAATGATCTCTCATATGATTGGACCGTGTTATTGTAACCGCTATCGGCATCAAAGTAATTTTAGTAACAATTTATAATCCTTCCTAAAATGTAAGGAAGACTAGCAGAAGATTTTAACAGCCTCTATGGTTCTGCAAGAAGTCTAGTTCATGTTTAAATTGTTCTTCTTTCTGTCTTCAAGGAAATCAATGCCCAAAGGAAACAGCAGTCCAGACTCTGATTCCAGCTCCGGTGAGGTTCTGCACACAAATTGGCTGTCTGATTATATGAGAATATTTAACATTAGTTTAATTTATCAGGCTGGCCCATGTGATGACAGTTTAAAATAATCTTCAAAAGAAAGTGGCAGGAACACTTTTGTCTTAAAACATAAATTCATAAAGCTGATCATATTATTGGATTCATCATGTCTTATTATATATTTTGTTTTTCCCCATAAATAGTTATCCTGTCTTAAAAACAAACTTTAGAACCTGAAGTTTAGCAGAACCTGAGGACAGATCTGATTTCAGGTCTGAGGCATAAACATCACAGTAAAATTCATTATACTTTACATTTAACTCCATGATTGTTTTTCTTTATTACAGAAGATGCCCTCAGATTCAGATCCATCAGCAACCCCTGACAACATGGAGGACTCGTCCCCTGAGTGTTTCCTGTCCTCTCTCGATGGAGTTCTTCTCTTCAGTTATTAACTCTTGAAAACAGCAGCACAAAATGCCAGACTGTTTGACAAGTCTTTGATTGAATAAATTTAAATGGAATCTCATACGCATCTTGCTATGCTTATTGGCTTTAAATGTTTAATATTAAATAAGTTTGAAGGCCATTTATCTCAGACGAGCCCAGCTGTGACAAGCTGAGCTCGTCTGTTAGCTTTGCTGTTGTCTTAGCTGTTGTTGGTCAAGAAGAAATTAATGTCAGTTCAAGGCCTTTTCAAATGTGAGCTATAAACTTAACTGCTAAATTATTTTACTGTGACCAACACTTTGTTGTACTCCAGTTAATCAGAGACAGTCATATCAGATTTTTATAAAGTTTATTTAAACATTTTATGAAAAGAAATCTTCAATAAACAACCCCTGGCTTCATTAACCATGTGGAAAATAAGTAAGGGAGACCATCAGGTCCAATTGCTGGAACATAGGAGAAAGTATAAAAAATAATTTAACAAAGAAATCCAAACAAAAATCAAATAAAGTATAGAGATCCTGGATGATTGTTTGACTGTTAAAATATGATGGAAAAGCAAATCCAACACAACCCTCCAGCATCTGGCCTTTCAAACACAGGGCAACATCATGTTAAGAAAAATAAATTAAATATTGACCTGGATCTCTGTGTTTTATCTGAGGATGACTATGGTAGCCTTCTCACTGTTCACTGTCACAAAGCACCAGACTCTGTCCACCTTCTTCAGACGTCGATCAGCTCCTCTGGGTGATGGCAGAGAGGACTCTTCATCTGGGAGAGCTGCTGGTGTAAGGTCATTTCTACCACAGTGGATGAGCAGGGCATCTGGCACAGCTCTTAGTCCAAGCACAGGTGAAAAAAGGAGGAGGTTCCTTCAAACTATGTGACCCCAGCCTGACCTCTGTAACAGGTGTGAAGATGAAGGTTGAAATTAGTCATTTTTAGGTTCTGTTGATTGTAAAATGGAAAAGAAAACATCACCTTTCTATTTAACATTTAGCTGGTGTATGACTCAGTGTGATTTTTAATTTTAGAAGACTGTATTGTTAACAATAGCTTGTTTTTACAATCCTCTTTATGAAACTTCAAAACAATCACAGGATATAAACTTTTAACAGATGATTTTAACTTACACTTCACCTCTGTGGAAGATGTCAGACCAGCTGCTTTTATCTCTTCTTTGCCTAAATGAAGATACAAAAAACGATTGATTTACTGTTCACTTAAATATATTAGAAAAGCAGACATGAATCGCATTGCAGACTATCAGTTTACAACATATCTTACCACCTGTAGCCTACTGTCTGTGGTGCTAACCTAGCTTAAATATAGCTTAAATATAGAACGATTTCGTTAAAAACAGAGGACCCAGCAGCTTACGTATTTTCAATAATGATCAAAATAGCGAGATTTTTAAAAACACAGTGTGTTTAAATATTAGACTTTGAATACGATGGTTTATTGTACTTATACATTTCTTCATCGTAGACCGGCAGAGCGTTTTCAGTGTAGCTGGGCTGCGTAAGTCATCAGGGCAGTACGCTGAGTGGGCGGGGCGTGTTACCAGGGCTCCTGCCCCTGGACTCTACTGCGCAGACTCTGGCTCCAAATAATGTCAAAATCGCAAGATGGAAGCGCCCGTAAGGGGCGTATTTTGGCTTCAAGAACGTTGAGTGGGAACAGCTACAATGCGCGCCCACTGGGCCATACCCATTAGCGATAATTCGCATAAATGCTAATGACTTTGGCGCTAGCCAAACAGGCTACATAAACAACTCACCACTGAAGTTGAATTCACTGCCTTAGCTCCGCAATGACGGTGGATTCAGGCAGAGCTCTCCTCAGTATGGGCAATATCAATCTAGAATTAGTTCAATTTCATTAAATAGTATTTCTCCTCTCATCAAGTGGGTAAATGTAGCTGCTCATGTTACAGCGGCAAAAGAGCGAACACGGGAGTAAAAGAAGGCATAGCCTGAGCTAAGGCTAGCTCTTAGCCGATTGGTCGGCTCACTGACTTATAGAGTTCACCGATTGGCTCACTTGCAAACTCATCAAATCACTCAAAGACAACAACAATAAGTTAACCCTTGGTAGTGACTTGATCAGACAGCCAGATATGATAGTATTTGTTGTTTCAATCATCTTCTTTAGGCATAAAATAATTTCTAACTATCTTTCAATAACTTTATATCTTGAGTTACACCTCCACTACATATGTTATTTTTAAAATAAAGGAATGTTTTTAAAATAAAGTGTCATAGTTAAACCTGGGCTACACTTAACAATATCATCAAGCAGACGTCCTAAAGAAACATTATAGTGTTTTTTTATCCAGCCATTTGTTCTACTCTATCACAATCAGGTGATCTCTTGCGATACTCAGTGCGATTCCCCCTGAGTCTTCCTTCTAGTCAACATTAACTTAAAGAGTAACTAAACGCTAAAATCACTTTTTTCAACTATAGACCTCTGTATTTGAGTATTAAGTAGTGTTATGGGTCAATTCAAGTCCAAATCTCGACATTTGAGTACAAAGTATTGAAATTCGAAATATTGTGTTAGAAATGTGCATAGTGTCTGCCCTTCTGTTTGAAAAAGTCTAACGGCTGTGTGGAGTGAATGCCTGTCGAAGTTGATACATTGACATTCTAAATGCATTTTTTTAAATTCCAGGGTCGAGCACTACAGCTGAAAATATGGGGTTTAGTTACCCTTTAAAGGTTTGTAAAATATAGTGTTTTCAATACTGTTATTGGTGTGCAAACAATTAATCTTCTATAGGTAATCTATGAAACATTTAATGGGGCGCAAAAAAATGGCGGGGATAATGATTGTAGATGGTTTATAAACCAATTATTAATCATTGATAAAATATTCATTATCTATCTAAAAAATATTTATAGATGCTTTACAAAGTATTAATAAGGGATTATAATCTTCAGTTCCAACTATATAATAACCACCCAAATCATGCTAATAGACGTTTTATAAAATATTTACAAACCATGAACCAATATCTGGTCCATGTGTCTCTGTAATGTTTATAGATGTTTTATAAACCATCTCTTAAAGGTTTATAAATCATTTGGTCATCATTAACAAACACTTCATAAATTGTATGAAATGTTATAATGTGTGCATTAATATACTGATAACATAACATAAATTATAGCATTACAAATCATTAGTAAACACTATTAACTATAACTATATACTATAGCAAACAATTATAAAAACAAACAAACAGACTAAAAAGGTACAAGAAAACAGGCAGGAAACATAATAGACAATTAAAACCGCAAGCGGTGATGAAGAGCCCTCACACCCCGGTGCATGTCGGGGTGTGTCGGGGTGTGTCTACTGCTGCAGTAGAGTGCAGCAGCTGCAGAACGTGGCTAAGCAGCAGGCCGTGCAGTTCGATTTGTGTAAAAGTACTGGCATGTTGAAATAGGCAACATAATGAAATTTTGAGCAAATCTGACATTGTATATGGGCGGTAGTACTTATTCTTTGCACTAGGGGGCACTATGGTTAAAATTTGTTATTGCTATGTGACTGTGTTCAGAGGCCAACCCTGATTATACCAGTGAAATTAGAAAAAGATCAGACAAAGTATATAAGATGTAGTACTTACTCCTTGCAGTAGGGGGCGCTATGGTTAAAGTAAATGGTTGTTATATCAATGTGTTCAGAGGCCAACCCTGATCATACCTGGGAAATTTTAAGCAGATCCGACAAAGTATATATGATGTAGTACTTAGTCTTTGCATTAGGGGGCGCTATGGTTAAACTTTATTATTTTTTTGTGTCACTGTGTTCAGAGGCCAACCCTGATCATACCTATGTAATTTCACAAAGATCATACAAAGTATATAAGAGTTACAGCCACTTCCTGTTTGATGAGGATGTGATTTGTGAACTTCCTGTTGAGTTTTGGGCGTGGGTTGAAGAGGCTTTTTTGTAGGTTTTGTCATGTTGGAAATGCATAGCAAAATTCAGAATTATAGGTTCAACGTGCTGCGGGGGCTGAATGTTTGAAATATTGTAGGGGGCACCACTGAGCCATTTAGCCACGGCTACTCACTTAAATGGTATAAGATGTTTGACTTTACTACCAGGATTATATGTATGAAGTGTTGGGACAGTACGACTATGTTAAGCCCCTGAAAAAACTACTTCCTGTTTGATGGCGAGCGACGCGTCCATATGGCGACAATGTTGGACGTAGGCGTTTGAGCTTGAAAGTGTTGTATGGCCAAGGTGTTAGCATGGTCCACACCAATTTTGAGGGGAAAATGAGCTACCGTGTAGCAATGGCTAATGCTAATTGAGAAGCAGTAACTTCCTGTTGTCAACAGGTGGCGCTGTGACTAATCAAAAAATGTCACCCTCAACAAATATTCACCCTCCGTGGTCTGAAAAGTCTACTCAACAAAATCTGCTGCCTTCTTTGGGTCAATACAATTTAATCGCTTTCCCTTCCACGTGAACCTGAGGATGGCTGGGTGAGGTGTGTTTCACCTTGTGCTGCCACAGAGCTTTCATTACCGCCTCCGCTGGTCTGAACGCTCCTTAGTCATATCCTCATAGATGGAGAGCGTGCTGTCTTCCCATGGTATCCCCTTCTGTTTCTTTGCTGCGGCCATAACTTTCTGTCGAGCTGTATAACATAGAAACTTGACCAGAATCATCCGGGGCGGTCTGTTGTCCTCCGGACGAGGTCCGAAGCTTCTGTGGCTCCTTGCGATCTCATACTCATCCCCCATTAGGCCCAAGCCATCAGACCGTATATTTTTTATGTAGACATTCATCTCGGTACCTGCGTCCTTTCCTTCTTTAAGTCCAATCAGTTTGTTATTGTTTCTTCTGTTTCTGTTCTCCTGATCATCAACTCGGCTCCAAAGTTGCTCCACGCATTTTGAAATGTCAATTTTTAAACCTTTAATCACATGTCTTTAGGCAGAAGGACTTTGAGTTTCCTGCTCCTAAAGGTCAGACTATAGAAGCATGGATGACTTTTTGTAAATGTTCACCTGAAGAAAACCTCTGGTCAAAATGTTGTGACTCAATAAAACCTTTAGAGGCACATTTCCTTCTTCTCTCTGCTAGTTTAGTTTTGCCCTGCGCCTGCGCCTGCGCCTGCGTCATGTGCGTATATTTAGCCCTTTTCTTACTTTATGTAAAGCTTTTATTCTGAAAAGACAAAAAGGAAACAACATGGGAGGAAACTATGAAATGTGTGTTTTTGATTTATTTTTGTGGCTTTAATGTAGAGATAGGACAGTGGATAGAGTTGGAAATCAGGGAGAGAGGGAGTAGGGAATGACATGCAGGAAAGGAGCACAGGCCGGATTTGAACTTGGGCCACCCGCTTGGATGAATAGCCTCCATACTAACCACTGCACCACCAGCGCCCCAGACAATGTGCTTCTGACACAGATAAATGTTAATGGCCACCATCAGAGTGATGAATCATACTTTATTATCTTGAATAATGTTCAGCAGAGGTCAGTCACAGTACAATCTGTGAAGTTAGCTTGAAGGGAAGTATGTTGATGAACTGTTCTTTGTTCAGTACGGGTCGACTGAGGGGTCATCTTAATGTATCAGATTACAATTTAAACAACAGAGTGCTACTTTCATTATTAGTAAGAAAACGTCTATACTAATGTAACTCCATGTTCATGTGGTAATATATTCTGGCCTAAATGTGATGTGAGATAAATATGCTGTATGTCTGTGTTCTCAGCTGAGAGCGTTTGTCTCATTTCTAAACATATTTTTAGGATGTTCTGCAGAATGGATGGATTCTTCTGTAAACCAAAGCGCTGTACCTTCAGTGTTTTGGTTTTACAGAACATTGTGATGCTCCTTTTGTTGACTGAATCCTATGGAGGTAAGCATTACTCAAACTTTATGAGTGTAAAGGGAAAAATACAGGTCAGATATCAAAACTGAAAACCTTTTGTCTCTTCAGGAGAGTCTCAGGGGGTTGGACCATCTCAAACAATAACAGCATTAGTTGGTGAAGACGTTATCCTGCCATGCCAACTTGAACCTGCAGTAGATGCTGTTTCCAAGACTGTGGAGTGGGGAAGACCTGATCTAAAACCAAGATTTGTCCATGTGAGGCATGAAGGTCTAAACCTTTTGGACAACCAGAATCCATCCTTCAAAGGAAGAACATCAGTGTCTGTGGACAAACTGAGACATGGAGACCTTTCCCTGAAACTGTCCGCAGTGAGACTCTCTGATAATGGAGTCTATAGATGCTACTTTCCCTCCCAGGAAAAACAGTCTACTGTTGAGCTTGTTGTTGGTAAGTTATGTATGTGTGGTGAAAACATTCCGACATAACTCAGATTCAAGGGCCTCCAATAGAGCTGTACCTTCACATTAAAGAAAGAGCCAATGGAGCTTCTTTTGAAGGTAAACTTAAATTTTAAAGCTGCTCATGTTGCTTTGCCTTTCTGTTTGAGTCTGTCCAGCACTCTTTAGATCAGGCACCATTGTAGAATTGTAGAATTGTAGAATTGTAGGTATTTATATCCTTGGTCCTGTTCACAGAACTACATAGTTTAAATATAGGGTAGGGTCCGTTTCTTTTTTCCCTGAGAGGATCTCTGGTATGATTTTGTCATTTGGAACATTGGTCACTGTTACAACAGTAGTTAGGGGGTTAAGGTCTTTTTATTCTTCACCACAAAGGCCTTAATTTACCTTTATTTTAAACTATATCCCTCATACTATTCCTGGTGGACATTTCTACATGTTGGACTGTTTATTCACGATTTGTTCTACTATCATCAGGGTCTTTCTCCCCTCCTGCCATCACTGGTCTTGACAGAAGCACCAGCGGAGTCGTGTTACAGTGTGAGTCTGAAGGCTGGTATCCAGAGCCTGAGGTGTTGTGGCTGGACGGTGAGGGAAACCTCCTCTCTGCTGGATCTACAGAGAGCGTCAGAGGTCCTGATGGTTTCTATACTGTCAGCAGTAGAGTGACTGTGGAGAGGAGACACAACAACATGTTCACCTGTAGAGTCACACAGAACAACATCAACCAGACCAGAGAGACACACATACATGTTCCAGGTGAGTTTAGTCCCTAACACCTCTAACCCATCTATCTCTGTTTAACAGCTGAGGATGTATTTCATGTGATTCATATTGTTCTGTATGTTTGATCATTTCAGCTGATATGTTTCTGACCTCTTCTTCTGCTGCTGCTCGGGTTGGTATCGTCGTGTTCATTTTACTCAGTTTGGTTGTAGCAGCTGCTGTTGTTTATTGGAGATGGAGTCCAAACCAAAGAAAAGGTTGGTGCAGCTCTTTTGGTTTAACATTTTTTAATGGGCCCTATTTGACAGCGTTCAGTGTATTGTCTATACTGCATGGCACACAGCAATCTGGGGTGTGTCTGACTATATGTTGTGCACAGAGGGCAAAGAGGATGGATTATGTATCTTCATTATACATAGGTGTGTTTTGGATGTAACATGAATCAAACCAATCAACGCCTGGTGTGTTGATATTTACACGACATCACATTTTTTCTTAAATAGACTGAACTTAGACCGGCTCATTAACTTCTCTGCTTTGTGTCCTGTGAACACACACAACACACACTGGATTCTGTATGACATATGTTGATGGTGGATTTGAGTATATCACTGAATTATTCCCACAACATCAGAAAAGATCAGAAAGACACAGTGAATATTTCAGCTTGAGGCACACAAATGTATCCTCATTCATTATTAAAATACGCCAACAGGATCTATGATAACTCATGTTCAGTGACTCAACATAAAGGAAGGATGTAAACATTTACAGACTGATTTTATCTGCTGGAATCCTCAGCTGTATTCTGTGATGCTGCTAATGAACACTGGACAGTCTGTGTTCATATCTGAGGCACTCAGTGGCACTCATTCTGTGTGTATTAGACAGAACACACACTGGAGTGAGTGTGCATGGAGGAGAGCGGAAGAGTGCTGTTGTGCTTCCTGTGTGTGTGTTGATTTATTGACAGGATCAGAAATAATGACTATCTCTGTAATGAAACATTAACAGTTTCCATTATTGTCACAGATGAAGCAAAGAGACGTCAGTCTGAAAATGAAAGGGCAGAGAGAGAGCAGCTCTCAGGAAGAAAGGAAACACTTGAAGAAGAGTTGAAGAGGAAAGAGGAAGAACAGACAGATCTGGAACTGATGATTCATAAACTGACAGAGCAAAACAAAAAACTGCACAACCAGATTGATAAAGTCAGAGATGTAGAGGAGAACTCAACCAACATCAGTGAAGATATTGACGAGAAGGTGAAGTCAGCAGAGAAGAAAGCAGAAAGTGACAAAGATCAGGGATACCTTGAGATGAAGACAGTCGCTGTATCAGCCAAAAACCATCTGAAACATAGAAAACAAGTAGATCAGAAACTTAACAATGAAGCAGAGAGCATGCAGATCTTAACAGATGGTTTGTTACAAACAATGTCCGACAGGAAGAAGTCATTAGAGGAGCAGAAAAAGAAAGTCAAAGATGAGCTGGAGGACATTCAGAGGAAACTTTCTTAGACTTGACCTTTAGAGATCATCGACTGACAACAACTGAACAACATTTTCAGTTTGTTCAGCTTTGATTAATATTCTGTTTGTATCAGTCACACAGTGAAACATGTTCACATCACTTTTTAACTTCTCTTAACTCTACATTATTATTGTACATTTTTTAATTATCTACCTTACTTAATGTTGAAAAACGACTTTAACTTTGAATGTTTTATGAAACATTTTTCTTATGTATAGTGAAGAAGCGTTTTTTTGTATTTTGTGCAAATTAATTTGTTGTTTTTAAGATTAATTTGTTGTTTTTTAAGATTCATTTGTTGTTTTTAAGATTAATTTGTTGTTTTTTAAGATTAATCTGTTGTTTTTTAAGATGAATTTGTTGTGTTGTGTTCACCCTAATAGTAAATATTGATATCTGGTCCCTGCTGTATTTTACTAAACGCTTCAACACTTTATTTTCATGCTTTGTTTAAATATAAACTGAAAATCTGATGATTTTAAATGAAAAGAAACAAAAAGCTTGAATTCTTTTTGGACTTTGACAAACAGTTTGAATAAAAACACAGTTTGTGTTTTATTAAATCATTATTAAACTTATTTTAACCGCCTCTCGTGTATTGATTAGTTTTTAACAGTTTGTTGTTATTCATATAAATTCTTTGCTCTTAACCTTCAAACAATCATTCATTCAACTAAATTCAATCTCTCGGTCTATTTTCACAGAGATGTAGAGATGCTGTGGTTCATCTGAAGATTGTTTGTTTGTGAATCATTTTTAAAATAAGGAATATGATTCTACAGAAATGTTGGAGCCTTTAAGTAATTTAACCTTTGACTTAAACAAGACGGGCGCTCAGCTACTTTTAGTTTAAAAAGTTTAATATTTTATATCTATTATATTATACTTTGGTTCTTAAGAAAGCTGATTAATTATTATTAAAACTGGAAAACATTGAATTAATTTACAAATCATTCATCATCTTTAAGAATAAGATTTAAAGGAGCATGGTTTAAAGAGCGGTAAGTTTGAATTATCAACAGTCAGACACTTGAATTATCTTTGTGTACATTTAAAGATCTGTCACACTGTGACTGCGTCTCTTCTGAAACACTCCTATGAAGGTTATGAACCACAATGAGTGTGTTTTAAATCTGCAGCAGCTCTATTGTTATAAACGTGTGAGAATATAAATATATATGACACATCATGGTTTACCAGTTCTACCACACGGTCTCATGAAGAGACCCTGATGCTGTCTGCTAGCAGACGCCCTCAGAGTAAGTTTCATGATTAAGAACATGCACACCCTAATGTGCTGAACTGCTAAACAGATAGAATTTATAATAAACTACAGTAACCACACAAACAGAAATAACAACAGGTGTCTCGTAGTTATGATCACAAATATGTTGTATAAGGTACAAAGTAAGAGCTTGATTAAAAAGGTCACTGAGTTCAAGCTCTAAGAGGTGTTTTCACCTCCCATCTGATAAACTTCTTCAGGTTCTTCCATTTTGAACAGCGTTTGAAAAACTTAAATGTTGTTTTTAGTTTAATTTCTGTTGTAATGCTTCACTATAAGGGAATGAACTTTCATACAGGAAGTCAAACACTTAAAATCCAGCAGCCATTAATACCAGATGCTTAATGTAATAAGTTCCAGAAGTACCCTAACCCTTATTAAGGTTGGTGAGTGAAGAGGAGACAGATTGGCCTTCTGAACAAGATGCTCTCATTGAATCTATTTATGAAATTGTTCTTATAAATAACTTTTGGCATGAGTCCTCTCCTCGCACTCACATGAAGGTGGTCTTCCTCTTGTGGTTTAAGGAGGTAACAACGTCTGTCTTTATATGAATGAGAGATTTAAATGGCCTCACATGAGGATGAACAGTTCATAGAAGAAGCCATTGGTACTATAAAGTTTTTCATTATAGCACATAAGCAAATAAAGTGTTATTGTTTAGTAATAATCATGTTGTTGTGATTTATTAGAACAGACATGGTTCATGCTGAACTATAAAAAAGTTTTATATGTAAGGTCGTTGTGAACAGAATACATTTGGTTAGTTTGATATTAGAGAGTGAGCAGTGGGCACAAAGATGAATGTATAAACTTCAATCCCCTCATCAGACACATCAACATATATCATCATACACTAAACACACTGACAGTCATGATGTTCTTTGCTAACAAATTCCTTTATTTTTAGAATTAATCTCAAACGTTGGCCGCAAAAATTTCAGAACAGAAACTTCAGTAACAACAACCTCAAAACACTAAAAAGCAGCTTTTAAAGACGAAGCATTAAAGTGATACTAAGACATGAAACATCCTGATTTGTGACGTCATCATCAATTCAATTCAATTAAAACAACTTTATTAATCACTCATGGGGCAAGTAGTGTGGAGAGACAAGTTGACGCACAAACAACAGATTACACAAGGAGTTAAAACACAGATAAGACCTAAAGGAGACACTAATATTAGACAGGCTGATTAGAGGTCAGTCAGACTGAATAAGAAATAAAAACACTAGAACGATTAGTCAAATAAAATATCTGAGGCACTAGAAAGATGAAATCATTAACCTAAGGAGCATTCAGTAATCTGATCGCAGAGGGGATGAATAAGTAATTGAGTAGCAGTTAGTTTAACAGGCAGGTAAAACATAACGTCGACGTGATGGCATTAGACAAAATTCACTGAAGAGTGCATGACCAGAAGAAGCTAAAATACTCTCGGCCTTCCTGAGGATCTGCTGGTTACAAAAAGAGTTTTAAATCTCTCTGTTTCACTCCGATTATCTTTGAACAGATTTTAACAATTCCTGTTAGACTGTTTCTGTCTTTAACTAAGAGCTTGTAAACCTAACAGATAAAAGAAAAACAAAGGAGGCTCTCAATAAAAGACTGATGAAAACAACAAAATATAACAGGACTGACTGAGAAAGAGTTCAGTTTCCTTAAAAGGTGAATCCTCTGTTGCCCCCTCTTGACGATATCCTCAGTGTTGACATCAAATTTGAGTTGGTCGTCCAAATACGTGCCCAAGTATTTCTATGACCTTACAATCTTCACATTTTTACTATGGATGATGCACTCTGTGGCTGCCTCCTTCTTACGTCTAAAATCAAAGACGAGTTCTTTGTTTTTTGGAACATTTAATTCTAAAAAGTTATCGTCACACCGCTAAATAAAATCAGGGAGAGCTGTCCCATGGTCTTACTCTGGACCCTGGAGGAGAGACAACAAGGCTGTGTCATCAGAAAATGTGACCAGGTGTCTGCCCTCCTGAGAGCTCCTGTAAGCATCAGTATACGTGGTGAAGGGGGGGAAAGATGAGGAGATGTTTAGGGAGTCTGATAAATGGTCATTCATAGACACCCTCTGAGTTCTGTCAGTCAGAAAGTTCATAATCCACAGAACAAGCTGATGAGGCAGTTTAAAATCACAGATCATTCTTTCTCTTAAAGGTGAGACTGCATGGTATTAAAAGCTGAAGAAAAATCAGCAAACAAGGGCCGAGCATGAGCTTGTGTCTTATCTAAAGGTTTGTACAATATTCAAGATCAAAGGTTTTGCATCTTTCACACCTCTCCCTGTCTGGTAGGCAAACTGAAGTGGATCAAGTTTACCCTCCATTGTTGAGAGAACAAGGTTCTGTACAATTTTTTCAAAGGTCTTCATAATTAATGAGGTAAGTGCAACAAGTCTAAAATCACTTACCTCAGACTACTGATCTTTGGAATAGGCACCACTGTGGAAGATTTCTAGATAGCAGGAATAAAATTACAGTCCAATGACATCTGGAAGATTGTTATGTACCTGGTCTAAGGGAACCAAGACACAACATAATAAGTGGCCCCCACTCTTCCCACTCCCAAGAAAGCCAGAAGCCCAGGTCACTTCAGATTACCACAGAAATTTATTTTTTGGAGAAATAATGGCCCTAAAACAATAAACAAAAGGACTAACCCCCAATTCACACATACTCCGTGCGCGCCGCGGTCTGTCAGCGCCACGGTTTTGCTCCGTCGGACGGCTCGCGCCCATTCACACTGGATCCTTTTCTAGGACGTCAGCTCAGCGGAGCGCACCCATGACACATCACAGGAGAACTACAAGATCCCGCGGGAATAAAGAGAAAAACATGCAAACAACATGTTGCTTTGTCTTTCTGAGGATGAATTGTTGTTAATTCAGTTCCTGTTTTGACATAATGTTGATAAAGTGATGAACAATACGATCGATGTATATTGTGTTTTATTTTGAAATTGACCGGATGCTCTGTGTGTTTCCTTGTCTGACTTCCTGTCCGGGCTGTCATATTCTGTCCAGCTTGACGCGTGCCTGCAGAGTACTCCGGTGAAAATAGACTCGCTGCGTATTTGAGCGCAGCGCAGTGCCATGGGTGGCTCGCGCCGGAGACGGACCGCAGCGCGCCGTGTGAACACAATGATAGACTGGAAGTTAAGTACAACGTAGTGCACGGCGCTGACGGACCGCAGCGCACACGGAGTATGTGTGAATTGGGGGTTAGGCAACACCCTAATCTTACCTATCTCAAAAGAAAAGCACTAAAAGACAAATCTCTTACCTACTCTCCTAACACCAAAAACAGGTTTCTTGTCACTGTCACTAAAGAGGACATGGACTTGATTCCTCTCCAAGCTGATTGCAGATCACCACTGCTATACTTACATTCTACTTTATCCTTATACAATCTTTTTCCTTCCTAATCTCAATTTTTCCTTCTCTGTTAATTTCTTTCTTTTACTCATTACTACACGTAATAAAAATATGTTTTTTCTTGAATTAATTTAGGAGCACCAGGACAGAAAGAGTCTAGTTCAGCTGCGTGACCTATGAGATGTTTTCCCGTGGGTGAATGTAGACCACCGTAAAGAAGAGCTGAGGAAACTCTCTCTGCAGGTAAAAGGAACAAAGTGAGATAGAGAGCAGCACCAGATCAGGTGTACATATTTCCTCGCGGACTACCACTGTGTTACAGTACCTCTCATTAATATAAAAACATGCTCCGCCCCCGGTTGATTTGTTTGTAATGAGAGGAGAGCGGTCCAAGCGCACAGGGTACCCAAAGCCGCTTATATGGAGATCCTCTTCAGGAAAACAACTGGATGAAGAAAGTTAAAGAAGATGAGAGAAAATCACCTCTGCATATCCACGTTATATTGGCAAACTTGGGAGATGAGATGAAGGTAGCCTCAGCTTCTTTGGGACAGTGAAAAAGTGTGAACGGATAACGAAGGGAGAACTTGGAGTTAAGTTCATGGAGCTTTTTCTTTACTGTATCAAAGCTGCAGCGCCTCTTCAGCAGCTCGGCACTGTAGTTCGGATATATGTATGAGTTCCCTTGTAGAGCAGTTCCATCTTTTCTTTGGCAAGGCGAAGAATTTTCACTTTATTCTGGAAATTGAGGAGTTTAATTAGAATGGGAAATCAACAACTCTTTCTATCACAGACTCAAAATGTAACAGAGGCACCACCTGGTGGAGCTATGAGGTAAAACAACAATATTCAGACAGTTGCAATCTCTGACTGATGGAGCACAATGTTGAGTGTGTGAACACAGAAAGCTATCCAATCACATATTTCATTTCTATCCTTTGAGTCTGTCTAAAGAACAAAATACATTTCCTCAGATTTTAATACAGGGTAAGACTGAAAATATCATGATTTGGTCTTGTTTAGTTTTGTATTTTCAGAGTAGATATTCTTTTTAGTTCTCATTCTTCCCTGGTGTTGCTTGTTTTCTTTGTGTGTTTGTTTAATGTATCCTAGTTAAGTCTTTAGTGTTTCCTGTTTTATTTTGTAGTTCTTATTCTTGTGTTTCTCTGTTCTAGTGTGTATTGATAAATTATTGAGTTCTCTGTGTGTCTTTAGTGTGTCCTGTTTTTTTATAGTTGTTGTCCCCAGTGTTCCTTGTCTTTCTCCCTGCCTCTGTGTGTTTGCTTCCAGTTCTGATTGTCCTCACCTGTGTCTTGTTAGTCTCACCTGTGTTGGATTACCCTGTCTGTTTAGCCCGTTGGTGAATCCAAATTGTTAAGTGCCTACAGAATCTGCCAGTAGACAGTCCCTACTATCTGTGCTGCATACTGTTAGAGCAGTTATTTGTTCCTACTTAGTCTGATTCATTCAGGGTGGAAGTGGTGTCATTAGCCCGCCTCATGTTATTGATACTCAAACTCAGATGTCAAATGCACAATGGCTCAGAAAATAATACAAAACTCCACATTGCATGTAAGAAAACCTAATAACTTAACATTTGAAAGGCTCATTAACCAAAACGGCCACAACTGATCATATATTTTATTTTTTTCCATCCTTTTTTGTTTTGATTTGGAGGCGCATGTGAAGTGAAATTTTACATTTCATTTCGCATGGCATTGTTGGTGTTAGTAAGTAAGTATCCATGCTGAAATGTTCAGTATACTGAGATGGACCCAAAAATGCCCACTGAATAACCACAAGGGTTCAGTCTACTGACACCCCCTACAGAAAAGTCTGCGCTCTATACTGAATGGGCCACTGTGTTACTTCCCTTCTGTGTCAGTTCATTGTCAGGTGTCAGTGGTCTTCTTACCAGTGTTTTCCTCATGGACTGTGAATATTAGACACAATCTAAACACTCAGATGATCACAGAGAGCAGGTAACACCTTCTTTCTTACATTTACCAATAAAAGTAACCAAGCGAAACTTAAAACGAAGAATCTAATTAAGGCTGTCATCAGAAATGGAAATATGGATTCTGCCATTGCTAGGCACTATAAGGAGAAAACCCATGGGTCTGCTACTTCCCTCCAATTCATTGGCATTGAAAGAATGAGGCCTAAACCTAGAGGGGGCAATTTGATTGACAAACTTTTAAGAAGGGAGGAATTTTGGATTTACGAACTGAACACAATTGAACCACATGAACTCAATGAAGCACAGGACTTAAGCTGTTTTTGTGTGGCTATTTATTATATCCTGTCTCCTTTTACAGGTAATGAGGACTCATAGGGAGAATTTAGTCTCTAGGTTCTCACTCCCCCCTTCCTGTTAAGCTGGAGAGGGACAGGTACAGTATTGACCTCCACTATAGTTTTTGCATTAAAGTCATATTTTCAGTTAGACATAGGAAAAGACACTGACCACTAGATTTAAACTTGACATAAATTGATAGTCGTCTTATAACTCTTCTAAATATATTTATGCTTTGAATTTTTATGTGAAATTGTTGCTGCACTATGAAAAATTGTTTTTCTCACACGATGTACATCATGATATAACTGAAAAATATATTAAGTTTGCACATTAAGGTTTTCATTTGAGGCTGAGACCCTGTTTAATGTTTGTTGTGATGATTGGTCATGTGACCATTTGTATTTATGTATGCCCTGTGATTGTGCTGGGCGAACCTGAGGAAGCTACAGGCAAAGCATGTTGTTGGCACACGATAAAAATATAGTAAAGTTATCTTCAGTGTGCCACGGACTTCTGATTTATTACCTTCTTTCTTATGTTTGTATTCAGCTCATAGTCTGTAGTGAGATAACTGCTTCTTGTGTTTTAACCCTCCTGCTTTCATAAAGACTGAAGAACAACATTTTCTCTCTCACTGTCTTTTGAAACATTAATGATCTGTGTGCAGTTTTTTTATTCAATCAGACCGAACACCATGTGTAGCTTCTTCACAGTCAAAGAATCAAGAGTCTGATCCTGTCATCGACTGTTTCAGTGTTACTTCAGACAGCTGAGCTTGGGTTAGTCAGCCTTTGATCTGAGATTAGACGTGGTGAAACATTGTGAATTACATTGTGGTGGATTAGCAGTATTCCTGATAACTGTACTATAACATGTTGTAGTATCATCAAACTCAGCACACATATATCATATCCTCTTGGTTATACTACAACGCTTAGGTTGATAAAATGTGCTTTCAGTATTAGGAAAAATACGCTACTGTGTTGTAGTTTAACCAAGAGAAGATACTTTATGTATGCTTCAGTTTGATGACACTACAAAATGTTATAGTACAGTTATTACTTATTTTAATAAAAAAACACAAATCTAAATTCATGCACAATCCGTCCTTGCTTGTTAAACTTGCGGCATGTCATGTTACTTAACTCAACATCAGATGGATCTATGCAGGGCAGAGGGTTCTGTTGACAGGGAACAACAAGTGAAAGACAGGAAGTCAACTTTCACCCAGGTAAAAGCCAGACAACTTGTGAAGGATGTCCATCTTTCCTTCATTGATCTCATCCACTGTGACTGACACTGCTTTTGCTCAGAGAGTTACTACTCATTTCATAGCCATAGAAGCATTTCAAATTGACATAGAAAAATCCTAGGAACTAAGGTAGAAAGGTCAGGAGGTTCATGTGGGGCTGATAGTCTCTAAATTCATTTGAAAGCACACTGTTTCAACCTCATTGACAGCGCAGTGTGCCAGCTTCACTGTAGCTCAGCTCGCCCAACAGCAATCTCTCTCCCAACTATCGTAACAGATAATCCATTCATTTTCTTCAACAGAATTAAAATGACATCATCCATAGCAACAAGTTCACAGGACAGGATATAAATGTAGCATTAACTTACCATGCTGTTCTTGAGCATGTCAATTAAAATATTAAAAGTAGGGCTGTAAACGTTAATGCGTTAATCACAGTGAGATTAAGTTTGTCAGTAGCTGCAGTGATGGAAAAGAACAGTGTAGTAACATCAAACATTTCACTTTTTGTTGATATATTTATTGGCTTTTGTATGCCTTTATTTTAGAGAGAGGACAGAATGAGAAACCAAGGAGAGAGAGTGGGGAATGACTTGTGGGAAAGGAGCCACAGGTCGGATTTGAACCCGGGCTGCCCGCTCTCCAGGACTTAATGATGATGAGGAGAAACCTCAGTCCTCACAGCCTTAGGCTACCGGAGCCCTCACTTTTTTTACACAACCTCTTCGGCTGGTTTAATTTACTAACCCTTTTTTTCTGTGGTTAAGTTAATACAGTATCTTCAGTCTACAACAAGTTCCTTATTTTCTTTCACAATACAGGTAGGTTTGTATCCTAAAAAAAGTAACCTAGGCCTCAGACAAAATTACAAAATAAAAGCATTAAAACCATTTTTAAATGCAAAATAAGTGAATTCCAAACATGATTAAAATCTGATCAATTCCAATTAACTATTGATTTTCATTAAAGATTAAATCATTTGGCAGCCCTTATTAATATAAAAAAATCAGTCTAAGTACCGTTAATGTTTGTTTACTGTGTCCTGCAGATGTCCAGCAGCTGTTGGTGAGTAAAGAAGAGCTTCCACCTGAGCAGCAGGAGTGGAGCCACATTCTGGACCAGGAGGACACTAAGTCCCAACACATTAAAGAAGAACATGAGGAACTGTGGATCAGTCAGGAGGAAGAACAGCTTCAAGGACTGGAGGAGGCTGATACCATCAAGTTCCCCTTCACTCCTGTCTCTGTGAAGAGTGAAGATGAAGAAGAGAAACCTCAGTCCTCACAGCTTCATCAGAGACAAACTGAACAGATGGAAACAGGAGTTGATGGAGAGGACTGTGGAGGAGCAGAACCAGAGAGGTACTCAGATCCAGAGACGTTTACAACCAGAGACTGAGGTCGAGACTGAAGACTCTGATGAACCTGAGACTGATGACAGTGATGATTGGCAAGAGACAAGAGAAGATCTGTCAGAATTAAACTTGAAACGTAAGACTGGTAAGATAGCACATAGGTGCTCGGAGTGCAGTAAAGGATTTCCCCGAAAAGAGCATCTGACCAGTCACATGTTAGTTCATATGGGAGAGAAACCCTTCAGCTGTTCTGAATGTGGAACACGATTTAGAGAAAAGGGGACTCTGAAGAGACACAATAAAGTACACACTGGGGAGAAAGCATTCAGCTGCTTTGAGTGGGAGAAAATATTTACCCTTAAAGGTCCCATATTATGCTTTTTCTGGTTTTATATGCTCTTTAGTGTGTTTTCCAAGTGTCCTGTGCATGTTTAGGCACATCTATGTGCAAAAATTCAAAGTCCGCGGAAACGCGATTTCTCCTACGTCCTCCTGTTAGCTGTAGCATTAGCTGCATGTAACACTCGGTTCTAGCCCCCCTCGATAAAAATGTGTCAGTCCGACGTCATTGTCAGTGTGAGATCACTGATCTAAGCCCATTGGCTCATTGTGGCAAGCCCAGCAGCTCATGTTGCAGGCCCGTTAACTTCTGTAGCACGCCCACGATATGCTGTAGCCTGCGGTAGCACAGTAGTGCTAAGGTGCTAACCACTGGCTCCCCTCGGACGGAGGCCAGTGGCTGCATTCCCAATATGGTAAAAGAGGTGGGACATTTCCGAGAACCGTGCTGAGCAACTGACTAATAACGACAGAGCGGATCGGCAGACCAATCAGAGCAGACTTGGCCCACGTGGGGTCTAACAGTGTGGGCTCAACAGAGTGCAGCTGACGGACTCAGAGCGTAGAGGGAACAAGGAGGAGCAGTACATGAAAACAGACACTTTTTTTCGAACTTTAGCTATTGTGAACGTACAAAAGTAGGTACATAGATTAAATATACGAACCCCAAAAAGGGCATAATATGGGCTCTTTACTGAGGAGAGAACCCCTTCTGCTGCTCTCAGTGTGGTAAAAGATGTGGTTCTAAGAGAAGTCTGACCAAACACATGATTCACACTGGAGAGAAACCCTTCAGCTGCTCTGAATATGAGAAAACATTTACCCTTCAGTCTAGTTTGACATATCACATTGCAAATCACAGAGGGGAGAAACCCTTCAGCTGCTCTGAGTGCGGTAAAAGTTTTACTTCTAAGACAAGTCTGACCAAACACATGATGATTCACACTGGAGAGAAATGCTAATCCTGTACAATGGTAAAACTGATCCAAAGGATCCAAAATCCAAGTTAACAACATCACTAATGTGTATTCATAAGTATGTATTGACTAACAGATGTATAACTGCTGTTATAAAGGGATATAAGACAATTCTGTTTACAGAAATCTCTCTACTTTTTTGCTGTGACGTTTGAATGTAAAGGGTTTATATGAAACAGTTACAGTGTAAGGATCCTTCTTCTCTCCTGATATCTTCTCTTCTTTCTGTCACTCTGTTTCCTTGGAGGCCTCTGTGTTGGGTAGCACAAGTTCTTCAGACAGCTCATGTGTAACCTTGTAATAAATAAACTGATGTAGACTTTCATCTACTTGTGTTATTTTGTGTGGAGTGTCTAAAGTCTCTTTGGTAAAGAAAAGGAGTTCAGCAGATCCTGATGCAGAGCGACCACAGTCAGATCAGGTCCAGGTTGATTTCACTGAAAACCTTTAACCCTTAATAAGAATCCTGCAGTCAGAATACAAATTAAAGAAAATCTCAATGACAGAGGCCACTGGGCACAAAATGTTACCTCTGCATGAACTTCCTTTTTCACAAGAAAACCTCTGTATGACCTTCTGCCCTTCTTCGAATTAAGTTTGATTAAGTAAGAACATAGTCTAGACACAAACACTGTCTAGACTATGTTTAAAACAGAAAATACCAAGTTATACAGAAATGTACACCAGCGCTAGACACATTGTCAAAGTATCGTTCAGATCTTTTGCCTAGAAAGGGCTGTTGAGTGAGTGATGGAGTAAGTAACGTGTTTCAGAGCACTGCAGAACAACCTTTTAAAAGTATAATTTTTGGAGAGAAATCAAACTTTGTCAAGAAAACTTGGTGGTAACTCAGTCTAAAGTTGCATTGTACTGAGACAAACCAAAAAAAGGCTGTTAAATCATCTAAACAACCAAACTCATGCCCACAAAGTCTGCCTGGAACCTGGGTGATGATTGATGACCAGCTAACATTTAAGGTTTAAGAGGGCTCGATTTCCCGGTCATGTCGATTTGCCCTGTACAACATCAGGAAGATCAGACTTTACCTGTCAGAACATGCTACACAGCTCCTGGTACAGGCTCTTGTGATATCATGCATCGATTATTGCAACTCTCTACTGGCAGGTCTTCCTACATGCACTATCAAACCCCTGCAGATGATACAAAATGAAGCAGCACGACTGGTCTTCAACCTTCCTAAAAGAGCACATGTCACTCCGCTGTTCATCTCCTTCTCCTCTCCAGCTCCCAGTTACTGCTCACATCAAATTTAAAACTCTGCTGCTCGCTTACAAAACAGCAACAAAAACATCTCCTCCTTACTTTAACTCTCTCATACAGGTCTACACTCTCTCCCCCCCACGACGCTCTGCCAATGAAAGGCGTCTGATCCAACCTTCACTACAGGGTCCTAACACTACATTCCTGTGCTGCTCGGGTGGTCCAAGTTTCCGAGCTGGGAAGTCGTTCTTCTTACTTCAGTGTGTTCACGTGATTTCAGTTCAGAAAGTCGGAATGTTGTAACATCAGCAATAAACAGCGTTGATGCTACGAAGAAGATCAGTGAAATGTAACTGTTACAAGTTCTATTTGAGCAAAAAGTTGATGTGCAATACATGAGTTAATAAAAAGTATGTTAACATTAACAAAACATATTTTGCCCTTCATTTGATGACGTTTCTGACATCAAGTCGGGAAGTGGGGCACCAAATTATTTTCCGAGTTTCCGAGTTGTTGTTCCGACTTGAGCAGGTGTTCATGTGCATTTTACAACTCAGAAACTCGTAAACTTGTTTTTTTCCAATGTGTCCAACACCACATGAAGGCAGCATAAGACACTAACAAGACTCTTCTCCTCTGTCGATGGTGGAAAGAACTACCAAACTGCACCTTTAAGAAAAAGCTAAAGACCCAGCTCTTTCATGAATACCTAATGTGATGAAGATAATAAAACTAAACTCAGTTGTGACACTAGTTTGTTGCTTTTCACTGGATTCACTCAGGTGTGTCGGCCAGAACACCACTTTAGGCCTTATTCCAGTATATGAATAAAGGGAGCGCAGATTTGGTTGAATGGCTGTTAACTTCTTCCTCATCTTGAAACAAAATACAGGCATCTCAGTGGCCATGCAATATGACAGAGGTCTTGTTGTGGTTTTCTATAAGAAAAAGAATAGCATAATATATACTTAAGGAACACAAATCTGAATGCTTCATCTTACCTCTATAGTAACATAAAAAACACTATACAGTAATGTAATAGGTTATAATATGTAAATAAATAAAGGTAAGCTCCTTTAACCTAAGTATTACACAGAGAAAGGCTAACTAAGGCTTAACAGTCATACAATCATTCCCCTATAAAAATACTACAATGCTTTTATTGTGAAGCACGGACATCAAACTATCCTCCTCGTGCAGAGAGCAACACAGTTAGCAAACCTTGTAACTAACAGGCAACTAAATAACACTAATATAAACACGGGAAAGAATTAGCACTAGGTAGGCTGCACAAACATGTAATGAATTCGACATGACTCTTTTCAACTACTGAATGGCTCCAACTTAGCCGGGGGACAGTTAGCAAGCATGTCGGGCCGTGACGTCGGCTAATTGGCATATCTAGAATACGCCGAACATCTAAGCTCTAAACTCTGGCTCCGCGGGAGTTAACAACTTTGCCTCAACATTAAAGAACACACAATGTTATGGAAGCATATAGCATTCATGTGGGGAATTTTTTTATTGCCTGGTATCTTGTTATTACGAGATAAAGATCTTGTTATAACGAGAAAAGATCTCGTTATTACGAGATAAAGATCTCGTTGTTACAAGAAAAGATCTCGTTATTACGAGATAAAGATCAGCTGTCCTTATCAAACGATAAGGACAGCACTTCAATTTTTGTCTTTTAATTGCCACACAAATGACCCTGTCTGGTTTGACTGTAATTTAAAGAATATAAAGTGGATACTTTACCAAATTCTGTTACACCTTTAATAACAACTTCATTCAAACACATTAACACCCTTTCTTTATTGCATTTGAAATGTAAGGCCAATAAGACCTCATGTACCTCAACTTTTACTTTGTTTTTGAGTAAAAATAATTAAAATCATCAGTTATTCTACCTATAGTTGATCAGAGTCACTTGTGTTGCTGGATCATCACAGACTGGTATATGTCAGAGTTTAGTGAGGACGCTGTTTATGAACCACTTCAATTTTTTTAATGGCAGCAAATAATCACACCTGTTGTCCTCCCGGGTCAAAAATTACCCCTTCTGGTTTGACTGTTTATAAAGCATAACGTATAATTTATCACCCACCTCTGTGTTTCAACTTTTTAGTCAACTTTAGTCCAATGCATTACCTGACATATAAAGCTTGTCAACATTCATTTCCAAAACATTTAACTTTTCAAAACTAACTTTTCAGAATAAAAACAGTCTGAATGTGCCCTCAATTGAAAACAAGGCAGGTAGTAATGGCGTGATCTTTGCAGATGTATGCATTGAATTTTTGGCAAGTTTTCGATGGTTTGAGATCACTCTGACGAGCGCAGAATTTGCCCCTACACCTTTTGGGTGATGGGCCAGGAGGGGGAGCTGCTGCAGAAGTAGAGTTGTAGCAAACCTGCTGGATATCCATAACCAATCTGGCAGCGGCTGGCATGCAGGGAATAACCTTTTCAGTCAAGACATTTTTTCATTTCATTTTTTTCATTTGTTCCATACATGTCAAAACACACAACAGAAAAAGAAAAAGAAAAAAATAATTAACTCTTTATCCCATGTACGGAAAGGAGCAGGGAGAAGAATAAATCTTGTTTTGCCTGCCCCTTACTCAAAAAGCAAACAATAAATGTCTGGATGGTCTGTCCGAATTACAATCAATGAATGAATATCATGCCAACATAAAACAAATCTGACAATTCAGTCTTCACTTGCTCAGAAATAAGAAGGAAAACACACACAAAACACACTAACTGCCAATTTCATACAGTCTGATAACTTTGTTCTGAACACAATCCTTCAGATCATCATTATTATCATTAAGAATTCCACAATTTAATTCAAATTACAGAAATACAAACATCTTTTGTAAACTTTCTGGTAATACTTTACTCTGTGCTCTGAACATAACTACAAGTGTCAGTTTCAATAAACCTGATCTTAAAAACAGCCCGTTGGTGTGCTCTCTATAGTGGACTTTATGAATGATTCTTACCGCCCTTTTCTGTAAAATAAATAACGGATTAATGTTTGTGACGTAAGTGTTACCCCACACTTCAACACAATAACTAAAATAAAGCAAAATAAGTCAACAATACAAAATCCTCAGTACCTTACAATCCAAGAGAAACTTTGCTTTGTTTAAAACAAAGATATTCTTTGTTCTTTTGCTATATGTGATTTCCACGTTAACTTATCATCCATGATCACACCAAAAAAATTAAATTCAGACACTCTCTTCTCTCTTTCAATATTAACTCCATCTATAGACAACAAAACGTTTTCATCCTTTTTTTGGTTTGCAATAATCATAAACTTAGTTTTATTCAAATTTAAGGATAACTTATTTTCGTCAAACCATGCTTTTAATTTGACCATTAGTCATAAGTCATGTCCTGAGCAAAGAAAAAAGGTATCATCAGCAAATAGAACAAACTGCAGTAACTTTGAAACTTCACATATGTCATTAATGTACAAATGAAAGAGTTTAGGCCACAAAACCGAGCCTTGTGGGACTCCACATTCAATGTTTAAATACTCAGATGTACTTCCAGAAAATTGTACATATTGCTGTCTGTTAATTAAATAGCTACTTAACCAGTTCAGAACAACTCCTCTCACACCATACGTATATAATTTAGAAATTAATATTTTGTGATATATTGTATCGAACGCTTTTTTCAGATCAATGAATACACCAATTGTATATTTTTTTCCTGTAAAGTTTGTTTTTCTTTTTGCATGCATGTTGCAAGTCCTTTGTAATCCATGGCTTTTTATTATAACTAACTTTTTGTTTGTGTTGAGTGATGGGACAGTGTCTATTATACAGGGATAAGTATCCATTCAAAAAGGAATTATAGGCAGCATTTATCTCTTCTACATAAACACCTTCCCACTGTTCTTTGAAGAGATCACTTTGAAGTTTATGTATTGCTTCAGCATTTCTTACCCTTGCATATCTGTTACGAACTTCATTCTTCTTGCTCTTTATTTGACAGTCATTTATTGAAAACACTGGTAAATGGTCACTTATGTCATTAATTAATAGGCCACTTCTGGCATTACTTTGCACAACATTTGAAACATTTTATCGATTAATGTTGCACCTGAAGATGTTATCCTACTGGGCTTGGTAATCAGTGGGTATAGCCCTCTGCTGTATAATGCATCAAGGAAATCTGATTTGTGTTTAGATGTATTTAGGAGATCTATATTAAAATCCCCACAAATAATACATGTTTTTCTTTCATTTAACATATCCATAGATAGATAGATAGATACTTTATTGATCCCGAGAGAAATTCAAAGCATCCAGTAGCAGGTTACAAAGACGTACATGTAGACACAATTTACAACAATATTTCTGTTCTTTTCCATTTCAATTTCCACAGTTATACACTCCATTAAATCGTCAACTGCTGTCGTCATGGATTTAACTGGTTTGCATTTCAGGTCACTGCCTGGAGCGAGCCGTCTCCCAGCCTGCTGCCTGCAGTGTTGACTCCAAGTCCAGCTCCCCAGCTGGAATTTCCATGTTGATGACGAACTCACGTAAACCCTCTGCCGCGCCTGCAGGATTGTCAAACACCTTGAATTTCCCATCCCTGTCAAATACTTTCAGTCTGGCTGGAAAGAGTATACGAGACTTGATCTTTCTTTTCTGTAGTTGTTTTATCACTTGTCTGTATTTTGCTCGTTCCTCAAACACCTGAGCGGTAAAGTCTTCATCAAAATAAATCCTGCGGTCATTCATCCGTCATTTGTCCTTCTTTGCCCAGGCAGCTTGAAGCACCCTTTGCCTATCATTAAAGTTTTGAAAACAGACTATTATTGACCTAGGACTTTCATTATGTCCGGTACATGGTCCGGCTCGGTGTGCCTTCTCTATCTTCATGGCCTCGATAACATCCAGTTTCTCCTGTATTATGGTTTCCACAAATGCAATCATTTTATTTCCCTCACATTTCTCAGGCGCTGAATAAATTCTTAGATTTTTTCTCTGAGCACGGCCTTCAGTTTCCTCACATTTTGCTTCCAATTGTTTCTGCAGGCACAGACTGTGGATGAGCACTTGTGTCACGGCAATTTCACGGTCCTCGTTTTCCGCAATTCTTAATTCAGCTTAATTCATTTAAGCTTAATTCATTTTATTTCCTTCTTTAATGCTCCAAAGTTCCCAGCAGTTTCCACACGGAATTCCCTGATTTATTTTAAAATCTCAGGAAGACCCGAGATGCCTTCCATACCTGCAACAGGTGGTGTTTTCTCCTGTGGATTGATTGCGCAGAGTCCTACCTGCTTCTGTCTTTCTTTCTGACTTAAATCTCAGCCCCCAGCATGGACAGCCATCATGAGGCACAGTTTCCTTCAATAAAGTCAAACTTTATTATGACAAATCACAGTGCAAATAAAAATAGTTCAAATTGTAAGGTCACTACAGACGGAAGAGCAACAGAAATGTAGATTAATGCTGACCTTGAGACACTTGATATGGGGTATCACCAGTTGTCACCCCAGCACCTCCATGAACAGCCTCCTCCTGTTGTACTTCCCCTGATTCCAGGCTGCAGATACATCAAGAATGTTGTAGAAGAAAATGCGGGGCCATATTGGTAACCTAAAAGATATTCAGAAATGTACGTTTATTTTCCTACACAAATTCAATTATTTTTTCCTTTCCATATATAAAATTAGAAATCTTATGAATAATAAGTGTGCATTACCTTGTCAAGGCAATCGACACCCCCTTTGTTGTGATTGTAATCTTCGATGATTTGTGGCCTGTTGTCATCCCTGTTGCTCACAGCAGCATCCAGATTAAGAGTGCTCATCAGAAGAACATTTTTCTGTTTTTTGGGGTGATAGGACACCAGAGCATGGGCCTCTGTAAAGGCAAACTTTGATGAGAACCGAGTCCTGTGAGTTTTTGACACAAGTGCAGGGGGAAGCTCAGGCTTATTCTTCCGTACTGCAGCTTTCTTTTCAGCAGCTTCAGGCCATGTGACGTAAAGAAGTTATCACGATCGTTTTCCACTTGAGACCTTCTGTCATGTCAAGGACAACTCGCATGCCCTGATTTCTTTCTGACTGCGCACCAGCAGGTCTGCCAGTGTTTACCTGCATGTTCCATGCATAACTGGACCTGGCATGGCATGGTGTCCATATTTTTATCCCATCTTTCCCTGGTTTACTAGGGATGTATTGTTTGAATGGACAGCGACCTCTGAAGTGGACCAGGCGCTCATCCACAGTCACGTCTGAGCCTGGATCGTACAACAACGGCAGGAGAGACACCCACTTGTCCCATACGTCTAGAATGGGAGCAAGTTTGTCTCGTGCACGGCGATCTTCTCTTGTGTCTTTATCATCAAATCGAATCACTCTTGAGATTTTATGAAACATCTTGAGTGTCATGGTAGCATGGAAAATTGCCCTGCCTGACTCAGCATGCCATGAACTAGCTGTATCTTCTTTACTGGAGCGGTACACGCCAGCGAGAATCAACAAACCTGCAAGTCCATTCAATCCATCTTTCTCTACATGTTGCCATACACACGTCGCCCCTCCTTGTTCGTCGTGTTCAGCATCACCTCTTCAATAGGCTTGGGCAGAAACAGTTCAGAAGTGGACTTTATGTCATCAATACGAGACCTTGCATATGCTGTTGGACCATGATGGTGTGGCTCTCTTTCTGCTGTCAACATGAGTCGTCCTTCACTGCGAGGGATGGAAGACCAGATCAATGTTCCTTTGACTGTAAATATTCTTCTATCTCAGCCTGGTCCTCTTCCTCAGATTTTTTTCCTCATCAGTTGATTCATCCTCTTCATCATAATAAGTGCAGTCCTCCACTTCTGACACAGTTCAGCTTCAGATTCTACCTCATCATCATGTTCATCATTTTAATTTTCTTCATACCCTTCTTCCATTTCTGCAGCAGGCGATGTGGGGGCTTCTTCGGCGGAAGTAGTAGCATGTGGTCTGTATGTTGGATCAATCACCTCATCATTATTTTCCTCCTCTTCTGACCCTGAATCTTTCTCATCAGTTGATTCTTCCTCCTCAGTAAGTTCAGCATTGTCCTCCTGGTCATTCTTTTCCCCTCCATGGTTTAAAATGAGCTCACAAGCCTCCTGTGCAGTAAAGCGCTTCTTCCTCCTCATTGTGCTGCCTGTCTCTCTCTCTTAGACAAAAATGTGAAATGACCTAACACCTGTGACAAAAGACCTGTTTTGTTTGTTTTTTGTTGTCATATCTATTGCTTGACCCCACACATCAAACATCCAAGATCAAAGATGATTTGGAAAGCAGTATGGTGGCAGTATATTTGCTCCATTGCACCACTTTGTGCTGCAGACCACAACAGAAGTTATTAAATTTAATAAAACACCCATAATTCAATCAAATGACTTCAAATTTAATTCAATTTTCACTGGGGGTTAAAGTAAATAAATAAAATAAATACAAAGGCAGTAAGAAATTATATGTCAAATCATTAAATAAACCAAATGCAGATTGTCTCCACATTTCTCCTCCAACAGATCTCAGTCTATACAGGGTCATCGTTAATTTTCGTGAACGGTCGGATGCGTGAGTCGCTTTAAATTTCAGTTAGGAACCTTCCTAAGCAAAAAAGAGAATTTTGAACGCACCTAATGTGTCCCTCCTCGTTTCCCAGAAACAAAACGATTTACGGCAGCTGTTGGTCCTCCGTCTCAGCGTCGTTATGGCAAACACATCCACCATGCTTTTGAGTGAATGTTGTCTAAAAACATTTATATCAAAGTAGGCTAATAAAATGATTGCAGTGCACTTTTACAGTGTTCAATAATCACTCAGGTTTGTTGGAATTAAAATGAAAAGGAACGCAAAGTAAACGTAATCAGAGTTATCTGAGCTTTAATTGTATCCAGTCATAGCGTTCGGTATTTTTACAGGAACCCAGAACACATCATTTCAAAGGTTGTTTGGGATGTTTATCCTGTTTTTCTAAATGAACGTTATAGGAAGTAGGCTATACGTGAATAGCTAAATGATGGCCAAACACCGACACACGAGATGTGATTTACAGTCGCAGAGCCGGCCTTAACCAATTTGGTGCCCTAGGCAAGATTTCATCTGGTGCCCCTTGTATTATAGCCAATTCCTACACCGATAACAATTTTTACACACTTAAATAAAACTGGCATACAGCTTTACGTTTTACAGACTTTCTTTATTTTTAAATAAAAAATGCCTGTGAACAAACACTTTAATCAAACTAAAATAAATACAAAATGAATGTAACAATACAATATCAACCACACTGGAACAGAAATACAAAGATCTATAAATACAATAAAATTAAATACAATAAAATTAAAGATTTAAAAAATATATATATATTACAGGAACCTATGTCTGATTTATGAATAACAAAATGCAATTACAAAAAACTACTTAGACATAACAAGTGCAGAAATAAAGATAGCCTATATAAAGAGTATTGCACCAAAAAATATAATTGACAGAAACCTGTAACACCCCACACAAAAAACAGCAAATCAGCAAAAAAGATAAATGTGGATTATTGCACACTAATCCAAACTTGAATTGCAATATGACCTTTTGTACATAACATTTCTAATGTAACACTGTCATACAGCCTTACTCTATAAGGCTTCCCTTTCTACAGTCTCACTCTTCTTGCAGCAAAGTCATCTATAATATAAGTCAGCTGTTGTGAGACAATATGATTGATACTTATGACAGAAAGTCTGGTAGGTTTTTATGAGTTTTAGTTTTGAGAAGCTCCTTTCAGCAGCAGCAACTGTCACTGTGGCAGAGATTCTCAGAGCAACCCACAAATTTGGGTAGATTTCAGTCAGCTGCTTCTCATGCAGGAAAGTCAAGAGTTCCATGTTCGTCATTTGTTTTGATGGTAAATGTGGAAAATTTTGCATTTCAACAGCAAGTTCTTTTCCATCAATATCTGGCTGTTTGTCATGGGTTAGGGCAGTGCTCAGGGTTTCACAGTGGTCAAACACCTCCTCTCTGAACATCTCATCAAAAAATGTGGTTTCCATTTTTTTAAGTGCATCATTAATAGGTTCATCTGGAGAGTCATAAGCGAAGTGCCTCTTTGTGGTTCTCAGCCGCTTTTGTTTGAGCACTGCCTCCACATTCATCTCTTCACACATCTCCTTTGCAGCTGTCTAGGCATCAGAAAATCCAACGCTTCTGTACTTGGTGAGAGTATCTCTGGTTTTCTTGAGCAGGTCCCACTAGGTGGGAAAGTTCCGACTTTCCCACCTCTCTGACCAAGACTTTAGGGTGGTTTTGACATGCCTCATGAGGATATCCCATCTATGGTGTCAGGCTGCGAAGAGTTTGAATAGTTTTGTTAAATGTCCAAATGCAATGGCATCTGCTGAGCTCTTAGCAGCATCAGCTACTACAAGATTTAAAGTGTGGGCACCACATGGAACATAAAAGGCTCTTGAATTTTTTTGAGGCAGCCTGGCCTGAACACTTTGGTTTTTCCCTTCATGTTGGCACCGTTGTCATAAGACTGTCATCTGCAGTCCTCAAAGGGGATGTTTACTTCCTCTAGTCTCTCAAGGATAAGTTTTGATGATGTTGATTCCTCTGCCACAAGAAACCCCATGAAATGTTCTTTAACTTCTGGGATGTTTTCAAAGGACAAAATCCTCTCAATAACTGAGAGTTGTTCTTTATGGCTCAGGTCAGGGGTGCAATCCAAAATAATAGAGAAATAATTTGATGTTTTTATCTCCTCCATTATTTTTTCTAATATTTTTGTGCTGATGGAGTTGATCAGTTCGTTTTGTATTCTTTTGCCTAAATAATGTGTATGACTGCCTGTTCCACTTTGCACCCTAGCAACATGCTGCTTCATTACTGGGTCAAACGTTGCCAAAAGTTCCACCTCTTTCAAAAAATGTCCATTGTCAGGTTTGTTTAAAGTTTCTGTGCTACCCCTTAAAGCCATTTTTCTTCAACGACTAAATTATCACAACTAATCTTGTTAGAACGTCACGCCCCCTGTTTCTCTCTGCCTCATGGCTCTTAAGCAAGTTTCTTGCATTTTTTCAGTCTCTTAGACCTTCTCTAACTAATTTAAAATCTCTCTGAGAAAAAATTCTGCAACAGAAGCAGTATAATGCATCATTCTTTTTAGAATACATCAACCAGCTTCTTTTGATTTTTTCTCCATTGATTAAGACTCTACTGAAGTAATCATGCTGACACCTTCTTCCATCTTTTTCTTTCAGAAATGTGAAATTATTTTTTTGGTTTGATATGGTCCTCTTTGAACAAACTTTGTTCTTATTGCATCGGTTAAATCAGATGGCCAGTCTGCAGGGTGTACTGGTGCAGCCTTTATTTTACTTATCTGTTCAGAGGTGGAGGGAGCAGCAGATGCCGATGAAGAATCACATGGCTGTGCTGCAGATGTGGAGGCAGAAGAACCTGATGGTGCATCATTTGACTGTGCAGATGTGGAGGAGGCAGAGGAACCTGATGCTGCATCACTTGGCTGTACATTGATCAGGGGAGCAGAATTGTCCACAGATGGTCCGGGGTTAGCAAGGGGGGATTCAAATACTAAAAGTGCATCTGTTGAGAGATGATGAGCATTTTTGAAAAATTTGATATTTGACAATAAAGTATAAGAGTAAACAACAAAAATCTGCTGTGAAACCCAGTTAAGAATTGCACCTGAGCTGCATTACAGCCTATAACTGTCTAATGAGCAAAAATAATGTATTCATCTTTCTGGATGCTGATGTAATGGCTGTGTTGTTATTATTAGTAACTAAAATTGTTGTTATTATTGCAAAAGTCTGGACCAATATGATTTCTCAGGAAAAAAACATGTTATGCAAACTCCTGCAAGTTGTATGAACAAACTTAAATAACTCTCTGCCTTAGAAACAACAAACCAAACCTCTTTATTACTGCACTTACAATGTACTTGATTCATTCAAGTTAATATTTTAAACTTGGTATTTCATGATAGTGGTAGTGAATATTTATTGATAATAAAACATACTTTTGAAAAGCTTAATTCCAGAAATACCATGGTATGTGTTCTCTTCATCAGAGCAGCAGGGCAAGTGTAAACTATTAATCAATCAATCAATCAATCAATTTTTATTTGTATGGCGTCAACTCATAACAAGTGTTATTTCGAGACACATTACAAAAGAGCAGGTAAAAGGGGTTGTTCTGGCAGGCCGTCAACCAACGAGCTCAAGGAGCCTAAGAGAGCTCAAGAGCTCCCAGGAAAGTAGGTGGTTAGTGACTGAGATTTACAGATAGATACATGCAGTAATATGATGTACTGTATATGCACGAGAGAGAGAGAGAGAGCGAGATAGAGAGAGAGAGGAGCTCAAGGTGCCAGTTCCCCCGGTAGTCTAAGCCTATAGCAGCGTAACTAGGAGCTGGTCTACACCAACACCAGCCCTAACTATAAGATTTATTAAAAATGAAAGTTCTAAGTCTATTCTTAAAAATACAGACTGTGTCTGCCTCCCGGACCCCAGCTGGAAGATGATTCCAGAGGAGAGGAGCCTGATAACTGAAGGCTTTACCTCCCATAGTACACTTAGAGACTGTAGGTACCACTAGCAGGCCTGCATTCTGGGACCGTAATGTTCTCAAGGGGCAGTACGGCACCAGTAGCTCCTTAAGATAAGATGGTTCCTGGTCATTTAGAGCTTTGTAAGTGAGAAGAAGGATCTTGAATTCTATTCTAGACTGCATAGGGAGCCAGTGCAGAGAAGCCAACACAGGAGTAATGTGGTCCCTTTTCCTAGTTCTGGTCAGTACACGAGCTGCAGCATTCTGGACTAGTTGAAGAGTCTTCAGAGACTTACCAGAGCACTCTGACAAAAGAGAATTACAATAATCCAACCTGGAGGTAGCAAATGCATGAACTAGTTTTTCTGCATCATTTTGCGACAGGATATTCCAGATCTTAGATATATTACGGAGTTGAAAATAGGCTGACCTTGAAATTTGACTGATGTGAGAGGTAAAGGACATATCTTGATCAAATAGAACTCCTAGATTCCTAACAGTGGTGCTAGAAGCCAGACTGATGACATTGAGGACAGTCATATCATTAGAAAAAGTCTCTCTGAGGTTTTTAGGGCCGAGCACAATAACTTCAGTCTTGTCTGAGTTAAGTAGCAAAACATTTCTGGTCATCCAGGTCCTAACGTCCTTAAGGCACGTTTCTAGCTTCCTTAACTGACTGGCGCCATCGGGCTTCATTGATACATAAAGCTGAGTATCATCTGCATAACAATGAAACTGTATGGAGTGTTTCCTCATAATATTTCCCAGAGGAAGCATATATAATGTAAAGAGAATTGGTCCAAGCACTGAACCTTGTGGCACTCCATGGCTAACTTTCGTGTGCATTGAGGACTTATCATTATCATGTACAAACTGAGATCGGTCTGATAAGTAGGATTCAAACCAACTTAAAGCAGTCCCTGTAATTCCAAGTAAATGTTCTAGTCTGTATAATAGGATCTGATGGTCAATAGTGTCAAAAGCAGCACTAAGATCTAACAAGACGAGCACAGAGAGAAGTCCCCTGTCTGAAGCTAGAAGTAGACTGACTGAACTCCTCAAATAAACTGTTGTCATGGAGAAAGTCACACAGCTGATTAGCTACCACTTTCTCCAGGATCTTTGAGATAAAAGGACGGTTGGATATAGGCCTATAGTTAGCTAGAGTTCCTGAATCTAGAGTAGGTTTTTTGAGTAGAGGTTTGACAGGGTTAGGGTTAGGGTTGGTTGGGATTGGGTCTAAAAGACAGGTTGACGGTTTCGACGCAGAAATAATTTAATTTAGCACTGAAAGGTCGATTGGAGATTTTTGTTGTTGAAAAAGCTCAGGAAATCATTATTGCTGAGGGCTAAAGGAATACAAGGCTCAATGGAGCTATGACTCTCTGTCAGCCTGGCTACAGTGCTGAAAAGGTATCTAGGATTGCTTGTTTTCCTCGATTAGAGAGGAGTAGTAGGCAGCTCAAGCATGACGTAGAGCCTTCATATATTTATTATGACTATCCTGCCAGAATAAACGAGATTCTACCGTTTTCGTCGAGTGCCATATTCTTTCAAAATTTTGCGACGTTTGTTTTAGAGTACGGGTTTCTGAGTTGAACCATGGAGCTAGTCTCTGCCATTTGATAACCTTCTGTTTTAGGGGAGCAATCGAATCAAGAGCAATCGAATCAAGAGTAACTCTCAGCTAATCCACTGCACTATCAACAAACTGATCTAGCTGAGAGGGACTAAAGCTATCGTAAGAGTTTCCAACTGGGTTGAAACACGGTACTGAATCAAAAGCAGTTGAAATAGCTTCCTTAAATCTAGTTACAGCACTATCTGATAAACTGGTGCCCTCAGCCACATTATTGATTCTGGAACGATGTTTCACACAATGTAATTTGTCTTCATCGCCCTATTAATTTTGTCAAACATGTAGTCATGAATATCCTATAGGTGAGGTGAAAAAAATTTGAAAATCACTCTCCCTCCTTTCCATCCACACATTAAACAATTCCATGCACACAATACAGTTTGATTAAAAATCTCAACATCATTGAAATTTCACGCCCCTGCACTCCTTCTTCCCTCCGTCCCATCAGTGCCACTCATGTGCACTGCATTCATACATTTTCCGCTTACATTTTGTTCTTCTTCTCCTGTGCTTTCCCTATCCGTAATCCACATTCACCCTCATGACCTCCCTTTCATCCACCTCAATTATTTTGTGCCCTACAAGAAATGATTTCCCAAACTCCTCCCTGCCCAAGTGCTCCTGCACCAGGTAAACCGTCCTGTGTAGTACAGACCGAAATACGTTCCATGCATCCACTTGCTTACCATCAAAATGAGCCAGGTTGCGCCTTGTCCAGATTGCATACCTGGCGTGACTCAGTATAAAATTTAACAAATGATCACTACCTACCAAGGTGCGTTTACCTACTCCCAGCATGAAAAGCTCCTGCCATTCCTTCGCTGTACTCACCACTATCTCCCACTTTGCTGCTACTAACCTCTTTAACCTCTCAATGCATCCACCCGGTCACACTCGCAAAAGAGCTCCGTCGGACAGCTCGCGCCTATTCACACTGGATTCGTTTCTGGGACGTCAGCACCATGGTTTTGCTCTGTCGGATGGCTTGCGCCCATTCACACTGGATTCGTTTCTGGGACGTCAGCGGAGTGCACCCATGACACATCACAGGAGAACTACAAGATCCCGCGGGAATAAAGAGAAAAACATGCAAACAACATGTTGCTTTGTCTTTCTGAGGATGCATTGTTGTTAATTCTGTCTTGACGTAATGTTGATAAAGTGATGAAAAATACGACTGCGAGTCCGTATATTGTGTTTTATTTTTAAATTGACCGGATGCTCTGTGCGTTTCATTGTCTGACTTCCTGTCCGGGCTGTCATATTCTGTCCAGCTTGACGCGTGCCTGCAGAGTACTCTGGCGAAAATAGTCTCGCTGCGTATTTGATTAACAGTAATCAAAATAATCCGTCATATTTATTCTCCTCAATTGACAAATTGATTAACCCTTCAAAATCTATCCCTTCTGAGCTACTCTCTCAGGCCAAATGTGAGGACTTTGCTGCTTTCTCTCCAACCTGAGAGATGATATATCAATTTCCCTCAAAAACTCATCTGATCCTCCCCCACCTTTATACAACCTAGCTGCCAAGAGCTCAATGTCTACATTTCCCCTGATTACCTCAACTAATCTGGGAAAATAATTCAGCACTTGAAACCTAGCACCTGTTCTTTAGATCCTATCCCCACCTAACTCTTTAAAACTGTTTCTCATTGCCTTATAGAAAACATTGTTAATATTGTAAACACCTCTTTACAGACCAGCATTTTCCCTTCTTCTCTTAAGAATGCTGTCATCACACCCCTGCTTAAGAAAAACAACCTATACTCATCAGTAATCAATAACTACAGACCAATCGCAAAGCTTCCTTTCATTAGCAAAATACTGGAAAAAGTTGTTTACATTCAACTGGACAAATACCTTTCAACTCACAACATATACGATACATACCAATCTGGCTTGAGGGCAAATCACAGCACCAAAACGGCCCTTTTTAAAGTTGTTAATGATATCAGGATAAATAGTGACTGTCAAAAAGCTACAAATGTAGTGTTACTTGATCTTTCTGCTGCATATGATACTGTTGATAATGATATATAGATTCAAAGACTTCATTATTTAGTTGGTCTATCAGGCCCTGTTCTCGACTGGTTCGCATCCTTTTTAAAAGACAGGAAATTTCACATCTCTCTAGGAAATTTTAAATCTAAAGAAAGAAAGGTCCTCTCTGGGGTTCCACAAGGATCAGTCCTTGGGCCATTGCCTTTTAATCTATACATGCTCCCACTTAGTTCAATCATGAAGAAACACAACATATCATACCATTCATATGCTGATGACACACATCATACATTTCACTTTCATATGATGATCTGAGCCCTATTGATAAGCTTACAGACTGTATAAAAGATCCTGGATGCTCAGAAACTTTTTAAAACTCAAAACAGACAAGAATTAATTACTAATTTTTGGTCCAAAAACTCAGAGACAACACATCCATATACACCTCACATCAAATTCCATTAATCCCAGTGAGCAGACCAGAAATCTTGGAATTATTTTAGACCCCAACCTTAGCTTTGAAAATCATATCTTCAACATTACCAGAACAGCATTTTACCATTTAATGCGTCAATTTCCAGTTCAAATTAACCTGATGGCCATCTTGATGAATCTAAATTAAAAATTGGTGTTCAAAATTGAGGAGCCAAGACTTTGGAAAGGAAAGTTCAAAAAGCCTTGCTTAAGCCAGAAAGACTTTAAGTTTCAAAAATGTATGCGCAAAGTTACAAGGTTCGGCAAGACTTCGTCTTACGGCATTAGCTTAAAGTTGTCTTGAATTGATTCGAACTGAAGTCAGGAGAGAAGAGAGCAATCTGAAGTGAGTCTAAACTTTTATCAGCTTCTCAGAGAGAGGGGGGAGCGAAAGGGTTACTCCCACTTCTGCTTTAAATAAACCGAGTTTACTCAATAAGGTTAAGAATAAGAAACATATGCATACATTTATTTCAATATACTGTATCTTTCTATCAGATTCACATCAATGTGGGTCACATCATATATTTAGAAATACATTTATATCAGATTCACATTGTCTGAGGAGGATCCGTTAAGTCCAGCCTGTATGTGAATAAAACTATGTTATACAGTCAACATTCTTAATAAGACATATTAATAAAGTATGAAAATAAATTGGTGTCTTTAAATAACACCTTATATAGCTAATATCAAAAAGTATGCTTTATAACACATCTAAATGTATGATTATGAAGGTTATGTGTTCATGGAAATTCTAACACTAGATGGCAATAGCGCTTCACGTCAAATTCCTATTAAAGCTGTATTAACTCCTATTTGTTTACTAAACATCAGATTTTCAGCAGAAAAGATGATTACAATACATTCAATGTGACACTGACACAATATATAGACTTAGAAAGGCATAAATGTTCATCTATGGTTTGCGTTCAAATGATCAGTTGTTGCTGTCTGTTCCATTTGCCCGCACAGAGCTGGGAAAAAGGGCTTTCGTCTACTCTACTCCTTCTACATGGAACATGCTGCAAAAAGACTGGAAAATAACTGAACTGATTTCTTTGAATGCTTTTAAATCCAGGCTGAGAGCACTTGAGACGACCTCCTTTACTTGTAACTGTTTTTTATAATTTTAATTGCTAATTGTTTTTTCATAATTTTAATTGCTGTCTGTATGTTGTGAGTGTAACTGTGTAACTTGTGCTGCCTCTTGGCCAGGACTCCCTTGAAAAAGAGGTTTTTAATCTCAATGGGACTTTCCTGGATAAATAAAGGTTAAATAAATAAAATAAATCTGATGAAGAATTAAACGTTGTGGTTTAAATCAGAGTTTTTGAGCTTGACTCAACAGATGGTCAATTTTATGACTTGCAGAGACGTGATGTCTGTGGTTTCGGTCAGAGTTCATGTCTTTTGAGGTCAATTCGTAGAAAGCAGAGTGTTCTGTTTCCGGCTTGGTTGTTTACTCAAGGCGTTGTAAAGGTTTCTAATATCCTGTCTCCCAAAGTCTGTCTGAGGGGGAGACTTTTAAACCATTAATCAGTTCCTTTGTTCTTGGTAAAAAAGTAACTAAGATGTTAATCCACAGTCCTTGAGAGGAGAAATGTTGTAAAGAGAGGCTGTAAATATCACTACACATTGATACTTACAATTGCTCATTGAATTTTTAATCACAACAAGGAGGTGATATACAAAGCAGTACAAGGTGAGTGACTTCAATAAAAAAAACGTACAGCACTAATGTAAATAAAATAAAAATGTGTTGTACAGAACTGGCCAATAATCATATTGTAATCAAGCCAAACTTTGTGAAGCCACGAGTAAGATATATATTGATTCGGTAAATATGTTGGTAGCTCCAGTCGGTGAAATTGGAAGAGGCTAACGTATTTTTCAACACAATAACAGTGAGTAGTTTTATGATAAAAAGACTTGATACAAACGTAACATAGGCTACGTTGCTATATCCCGGTTATAGTTTTCTGCAGCACACGTTTTCTGCTTCAGTAGGCAGTTAGCTGCAGTTTACACAAATACACCACAACAATGAAGCTACCCAATGATCACAAATTACACACATAATACATCGGAAAAGGCTGACCCAGGTGCAGGAGCAGATGGGAAGACCATTACTTAAAATGATACAGGAGGTGGACACTCGCTGGAACAGCACCTTCAGCATGTTTGAGCATCTGTATGGTCAGAGAGAGCCAGTGGGGGTAGCTCTGGCCTCTCTAAATACAGACCTCACCCCGCCTCATGCAAAGGAATATGAGGCCATTAGAGAGTGCCTGCTTGTGCTGTCCCCATTTCAACAGGCCACAGTGGAACTCTCGGAGGAGAAAAGAGTGTCTGCCTCCAAGGTTATACCAATTCTGAAAATGTTGCAACATGCAGTAAACTGTGAAGCACTGAACATGAACAATGACATGGTTGTCCGACTGGCTGAAAACCTGGTCAGTCACATCAGGGAAATCTTGGTTAATGTGGAGTCCATGAGCATAATGACTATGGCAACCATGCAGGACCCAAGGTTCAAAAGTCTTGGGTTCCTCAGCCAGTCAAAGGCCAGTGAGGCAGTTAGGCGGCTGAAAGCTGAGTGTGCCAGCATTATTAAAACGCCAGATGCTCCTCCATTGCCATCAGACACACCAGCACTACCTTCAACCTAAACCCAAGCTGCTGGGTCTGCAACAACCTCTGGTCATTTTTTATGTTTACTGCTCAGTTTGTGAATTGTTGCTGACATATATGTCCTGGTATATTCGTATCATGTGAAGAGAGAGGTTTACAACCAGAGACTGAGGTCGAGACTGAAGACTCTGATGAACCTGAGACTGATGAACCTGAGACTGATGACAGTGATGACTGGAAAGAGACAAGAGAAGATCTGTCAGAATTTAACTTGAAAAATAAGAAACTAAAGACTGGTAAGAGACCACATAGCTGCTCGGACTGCTGTAAAATATTTAACCGAAAAGAGCATCTGACCAAACACATGTTAGTTCATACAGCAGAGAAACCCTTCAGCTGCTCTGAGTGTGGTGAACGATTTTACCTGCAAGCAAGTGTGGTAAAAGGTTTAAAACACATGGTGATTCACACAGGAGAGAAATGCTACACTGCCCTACAAAGGAAAGAGACCTTAACTCGCCAGAGTGTAGAACTGAGAAAAATGACTTTAAAGTCTTTCTGTTGTCCAGCCAAATGAGTTGCAGGCAGAATATTGGAAATATTTAGTTTTATGAGAACTATGACCCAACACATGATGATTCACACAGGAGAGAAACCCTACAGCTGCTCTCAATGTGAGAAAACATTTTTGACATATCACATAGGGGAGAAGCACTTCAGCTGCCTTGAGTGTGGTAAAAGATATGACCGTCAAAGAGATGTGACTAGACACATGTTAGTTCATACAGAAGAGAACCCTGCCTTCAGCTGTTCTGTTTGCTATGTAGGTTTTACACATTGAGGAAGTCTGACCAGACACATGTTAGTTCACAAAGAAGAGAAACCTGATGATTCACACTGGACATAAATGTTAATCCTGATAGATAGATAGACAGAGACAGAAATTCTTCTTTGACAAGGCTTGAACAATAAACAAAACTTACATTAAAAACAGAAAGTGCAGTATATTAAAAGAGGACTTAAAAACAACAGTTTCTAAAAAGGGGGGTCAATTTGATTTTGTTAAGAATGGTTATTGCAGAGGGAATGTTTTTTGGGGCCAGAGGGACTTTGTAGCGTCTGCCTGATGGTAGTAACTGGAAGGAGTGGTGGAGGGGGTGAGAGGGGTCCTCTGTGATCAGGGTGGCGCTCCTGATCACAGAACGATTATATAGTTCGGAGAGGGTAGTTTGTGGTGAACCGATACTTTTGCTGGCCTGATTAACAATATATTAACGAGAGTTTGGTTTTGTGTTTGGTGGTGAGGGAGTTGTACCAGGATGAGATGTTAAGATGGAGTCTCTGTTGTGCTTTCTTGTAAATAGAGTCAGCATGATGTGGAAAAACAGAGACAGGTGTCAAACTCTGTTCCCAGATATTTAAAAGACTGAACTCTACAAGCTGACCCTGGATTATGAGCGGTTAGAAGAAAGGTGATGGTGATTTTCCTCTGCCCCCACAGCACAACTCCTTATTCTTTGTGATATTTAGCTCCAGTGAGTCTTCACCAAAAGTCCTGAGCAGGTTGTTGACTGCCTGCTGGTATTGGGTCAGAGCTGTGGTGTCAGTCAGTTGCGCAACCAGGGCCATGTCATCTGCATACTTAAAAAGTGTCATTCTTTCACTGTTGCAGGAATGGTAAACATGATCCAAAGTAATCCAAGTTAACATTCATAAGTATGTATTGACTAACAGATGTATAACTGCTGTTATAAAGGGATATAAGACAATTCTTTTGACAGAAATCTGTCTCTACTTTTTTGACATTGATGTTTTGTTAATGACATATGAACCAGTAAGTTGGGAGCAGCTATGTCGTTTGAATGTAAAGGGTTTATATGAAACAGTTACAGTGAAAGGATCCTGCTTCTCTCCTGATATCTTCTCTTCTTCCTGTCACTCTGTTTCCTTGGAGGCCTCTGTGTTGGGTAGCACAAGTTCTTCAGACAGCTCATGTGTAACCTTGTAATAAATAAACTGATGTAGAGTGAGAAAAACTTTCATCTACTTGTGTTATTTTGTTAGATTAAACAATAGAAATTCATTATAACCTTCAGTGTGTATAACTAAATGGTATATGAAAAAAAACACTTCAATGGTGTGTATATTTGTTCTGTCGGAGGTCGTCAAGGCAGCCAGAGCCAGTTCAGCCCCTGGACCAAGCGGAGTGCCCTACAAAGTGTACAAGAGGTGTCCCAGACTCCAAGGTCTAGGTCCCTGGTGCCCAAGAGAGGGAAGGTGACAGACATGTTCCGCTTCACTCTGGACAGCACCCAGATTCCATCGGTCACTGAAAAATCCATCAGGAGCCTCGGCCGGGCCTTTGATTGCACCCTGAAGGACTCAGCATCCATCAAGGCCACAAATCGGTAGCTGGAGGCGTGGCTGACAGCAGTGCTGCAATACAGGGAATCCAGTGACCCAAAAGTCTCCCAGGCTGGCATCGTAGTCAGGACTGGGAGGAAGTGGAGGGCGCAGGAAGCAGTCGAGCAGGTGGAGTCAAGCTTGCGTCACAGTGTGCTAGTTGGCCTAGTGGCATCTGGACGAGCAGGGCTTGGTAGCGTTCCAACCACGCGCTATGACAAAGCCCTGGGCAAAGACAGACGCCGACTGGTCCAAGAGGAGGTGAGAGCTGCTTTGGAGGAGCTGCGTGCTAGCCAGATGGTGGGGATGCGACTGCAAGGCGCATGGACGAAATGGGAACAAGCAGTGAACCGCAAGATCTCCTGGTCCGAGCTTTGACAAGCTGAGACTTACCGGATGAAGTTTATTTTTATTTATTTATTAGCACACATATAAGAATACATCAAAATAGGATTAACAAAAACATAAAAGGTTTGTCAAGAGAGGTCAAGAAGCCAACAGGCTTATACAAGGGACCTCACCTCTTAAAAGACAAATAAATCAACTAAACAAATCGAATTACATATACATACAATTAAATATAAACACATGTACAGTAACCTATACACGTATTCATACACACACACTTAGACACATACATACAATAGAAAGACTGAGAATGTTAACCCTCTATCAGCTAAACGAAACAGGCATTGATCTATTAAAAATGGAGTAAATGAGTGAGTTGATGGAAGTGCTTTTAACAAGCACTTGTTCAAAAAGTGTCCCAATTGCCCACAGTACATGCACCGCCCCTCCCTCATGCGTCGCTGGCGTTCCTCAGATGTTAATCTTGCTCGACCCACCTGCATGGGTTCCTCCGAGCTGACAGAGGGCGCTGTGGGATGACTGAGACCCTCTGGGAAGTTGTTCTGCCTGCTTGGGGAAGAGAGGCTGCCCTGCTGCCACGGCTTGTTGGAAGAGCAAATGGCAGAGAGTCTCTTTTCCTTCTCTCTGTCTCTCAGCCGAGCGTCAATCCGTACGGCTAAGGAAATCAGGGAATCCAGGTCTGTTGGAAGGGTGAGTGGGGCTAATTGGTCCTTGAGGGAATCAAAGAGTCCATTACGAAAGGCGTCCATCAAAGCAGTAGTGTTCCAGCCACTATCCACTGCTAGAGTCCGGAACTCTATAGCGTAGTCCATAGCAGTTCGTTTACCTTGACGCAGGGTTACCAGATTCTGGACGGCCTCCCGGCCATGGTTTGAAAGGTCAAAAATCCGGGAGAGAGCTTCGGTGAATAAGGCGGATGTCTGGCACACCGGGGAATCACAAGCCCATTCTGCAGTAGCCCAAGCCTCTGCTCTTCCAGGAAGGTGAGTGATGATGAAAGCCACCTTAGCCCGCTCAGTGGGAAAGGACGCAGCTTGTAGCTCAAAGTGCAAGCCACATTGCACTAGGAAGGCTCGACAGTTCTCTGAGTCACCGGAAAAGCGCTCTGGTTTGGCCAGGTGGGGAGAGTGGCCTTATGAGGACACAGAGGATACAGGTGGAGCAGCAGACACAGAGGTGGGAGCAGGAGAAGAAACAGGAGGAATCAACGTGTCCAAACGAGACACAAGGTGTTGGAATTGAGTGTTCAATAAGCTCACCTGAGAGCCCATGGCAGACTGGAAGCTCCGTGAAGTCTCGAATTCCTCCATATACTGTGTTGCGCTGGGTTTCATGACGTGTGATTCGTTCCTCCTGCTCTCGGAACACAGCACAAAAAGAATCTGAGCCCACTGAGTCCATTCTATGGCCAGTTCGTACTATCAGAACCAGATATAGCCAGGGACTCAAAAGCAGACTCACACGTGGCTGAGTTCAGGAAAAGGCAGGGGTTAATAACAGTCCAGGTCAGTACACAGGAAGGCAAATCTTCAACGCAAACAAATCCAAAGGGTATCCCAACGGTAAGACAGGCACGGTCAAAAATCACTATAAGTCTACTAGGAAAAAATGCTGGAACAAGGTGACACACAGGAACACACTACGAACTGGCAACATGAGGGAGGAAACACAATTTATGCTCATTGTTGTTCGTTGTTTGAAACAATGAATTCATCAATTTATCAATTTATGCTCATTGTTGTTCATTGTTTGAAACAATGAATTCATCAATTTATCAATTTATGCTCATTGTTGTTCATTGTTTGAAACAATGAATTCATCAATTTATCAATTTATGTTCATTGTTGTTAAGTGTTTTATGTCTGAAACCCTGTAATTGAGCTGCTGCCTGTCTTGGCCAGGACGCTCTTGTAAAAGAGATTTTTAATCTCAATGAGACTTTTTCCTTTTCCTTACATTTTATGTTGTTGTTATTGACTGCTGTGTGTAGATGCACTTCAGTGCAACAAGACATTTAAAGTTTTATTCTGTAATGCTATATATGTATCCATAGAAATAATTTGCGACCTAAAATTATTATTACAGCTATATATAAGTCATTATATCAGGTGTTTAATATTAAGTCATTAAACACCTTTTTCCTTCTTTTTCTTCTCATCCACTTATTTTAATTTCTCACCCCCTATGAGTGCCGGCGCCCCTAGCATTTGCCTATACTGGCTATACCACGGGCCGGCCCTGTACAGTCGGCCTTCATGATAACTGAGGAGTCGGGACTACAAACAGAAATGGATCCATCTTATTGTAAAACATGCATGAAAAGCCTACCTGATGATAATTTCATATCTCAGACAGTCGTTTTTAAATCTTACACCCACACTATTTCCCTTCCTTATCCCCCAAAGCGCCACGAGCGGTTAGATCTATAACGTTGATATACACGTTTGTAGAAATGTAGAAATGATACGTGTTTTTCATTCACAAACGCTCATGGTCAACGCTTCTTACATTTGCAGAAACTTAAAATGCCAACATTTTCCTCTGGTGACTGGGTTGTGCACTTTACAACTGCTTGCCCCAAAAAAAACAAAAGAGACCTGAAGAGAGAGCATCTGGAGTTTAAACCTGCGCCCTGCGCCCTTCCTTTTTCTAAAATACTAAATCTGTTCAAATGTTCTTACTGCTCTGTGAGTGTGATCTTCAAAAATGCCTCTTTACAGCTTCTCCCCTGCTCTTCATCCTCACTCTGACTCTCTAAGCATTCTGGGTAATCTGGACTCAGAACCCTCTGGACTCTCTTCAGCTCATTCTTCACAAAGGTGATGATGTTCTCCTCCAGCAGCTGGAACAGAAGGAGACACTGGATATTTAATAAAAACTGGTAGAACTCAACATGTGGTTCATCTGTCATTAATATATCACAGTTTAACAGTGTCGGCTATCATTTTGTCTGTAATATGGTTACAATTTACTTATTTATTACTAATATCTGAGTTCGGTGTGTTGCAGTTGACGATTTTGTAAATCAATGTCACTGTATTAAACTAGCTGTAGATAATGGTTATGTGCTTCATTAATCAATTCATGAGGTGCCTTTCTTCATACCTTCTATCAGCTACGTACTACGGGTGAGTGTATTGCATCATTTCCTGTTCTGTTCTCCGCTGAACTACTGTGTTGTTCAGTGCTGATCGTTAGAGCTAAAAGCTTAATTGCTAATTTTGCCTAGTTTCTTATGACTTACGACTGTTCTTTCCAACACACTGTACGTTCAGACAAACAAAAGTAATCGAAAAGCACACTTTCTCTCTAGCGACAAACCTGCTAAACAGTTTTGTTTATTTTAGCTACCTACTCTACTCTAGTCAGAGTCATCGGATGCAGCAGTAGTTAGCATAGTTTGGCTTTCCCCCGGGTAGCTCCCAAGGAGCCGGGAGGCAGTGGCTGGGTTACTGTCCGAGGGAAGCATAGTCAAAAATCGAAGCACGCGGTTCCCCACCAACCACTTCACGTTTCAAACAAATTTTCCTCACTCAGCGACACACCCGCTGAGAATAAAACTCTGATTAAACTCCATAGTCCGAAACGTGAAGCTAGCGAAGTCAGCAGGCATATATAGTTAGGTGTATATCCGGGGCCAGAGCAGGCGACATCGCTCATTTAAAGTTGCTGACAAAGACTAAAGGTAGATTTGATACAATCGTAATTCATGTCGGCATTAATGACTCCTGACTACGCCAGTCGGAATTTACTAAGGTTAATGTGGAGTCGGTGTGTACTTTTGCTAAGACGATGTCGGACTCCGTAGTGTTCTCTGGACCTCTCCCAAATCAGACCAGTGATGACATGTATAGCCGCATGTCATCAATCAACCGCTGGCTGTCGAGGTGGTGTCCAGCAAACAATGTGGGCTTCATAGATAACTGGCAGTCTTTCTGGGGAAAACCTGGTCTGCTAGCTAGAGACGGCATCCATCCCACTTTGGACGGTGCAGCTCTATTATCTAGAAACATAGCAGAGGTTATTAGTCCAAAACCTTGACAACAACACAGAGTTCAGACCAGGAGGCAGAGCTGCAGTCTCACACGCTTCTCTGCGCCTCCCTCAGATCAGTCTCCCAGTCACTATAGCTGTAATTCTGAACCTATCTGTAGTTATACTACTGTGTCTGTCCCCCGATCCAGAACCGTTTTTATAAGTCATCCAAACGTAGAAAAAGGCGTTTATCATCATAATCTCATTAGAATTAAAACTGCGAATACGATTTTGCAAAAAAATCTGAAAATTCCCTGCGGACTTTTGAACATTAGGTCCTTAGCATCCAAATCTCTTTTAGTGAATGATCTGATATCAGATCATTCTTGTTTTAGCTTATGGTATTGAAATCCATAACCTTACAGTTTTCCTAGAAAATCCTCTTCTATCAGACCATTTCCTTATTACTTTTGACTTTACCCCCCTAACCCTGTCCCACCAGAATTATCTCTGTTTAATAAAAATGTGCTCTCTAGAAGTTTATCTGATAGTGCTGTAGCTAAATTTAAGGAAGCTATTTCAGCTCCTTTTGATTCAGTACCGTATTTCAACGCAGAAAGCAGATAGCTTTAGTCCCTCTCAGCTAGATCAGTTTGTTGATAGTGCAGTGGATTCGCTGAGAGTTACTCTTGATTCGATTGCTCCCCTAAAACAGAAGGTTATCAAACGGCAGAGAATAGCTTCATGGTTCAACTCAGTAACCCGTACTTTAAAACAAACGTCGCGAAATTTTGAAAGAATATGGCAGTCTACCAAAACGGTAGAATCTTGTTTATTCTGGCAGGATAATCATAATAAATATATGAAGGCTCTACGTCACGCTCGAGCTGCCTACTACTCCTCTCTAATCGAGGAAAACAAAAGCAATCATAGATACCTTTTCAGCACTGTAGCCAGGCTGACAGAGAGTCATAGCTCCATTGAGCCTTGTATTCCTTTAGCCCTCAGCAGCAATGACTTCCTGAGCTTTTTCAACAACAAAATTCTAGACATCAGAGACAAAATTGGTAACCTCCTGCCCTTACCTGGTGCGGATACGTCTGATACGGCAGAGACAGTTCCAGGACCAGATATTAGTCTAGACTGTTTTTTTCCAATCGACCTTTCATTGCTAAATTCAACTATTTCTGCGTCCAAACCGTCAACCTGTCTTTTAGACCCAATCCCAACCAAGCTGTTTAAGGAAGTCTTACCCTTTAGTTAGCAACTCTATATTAGATATGATCAATTCGTCTTTACTGGCAGGCTATGTACCACAGTCATTTAAAGTAGCAGTAATCAAACCTCTACTCAAAAAACCTACTCTAGATTCAGGAACTCTAGCTAACTATAGGCTTATATCCAACCTTCCTTTTATCTCAAAGACCCTGGAGAAAGTGGTAGCTAATCAGCTGTGCGACTTTCTCCATGACAACAGTTTATTTGAGGAGTTTCAGTCAGGATTTAGAGTCCACCATAGCACTGAGACTGCACTAGTTAAAGTTACAAACGATCTAGTTCTAGCTTCAGACAGGGGACTTCTCTCTGTGCTCGTCTTGTTAGATCTTAGTGCTGCTTTTGACACTATTGACCATCAGATCCTATTATACAGACTAGAACATTTACTTGGAATTACAGGGAAAGACTGAAGTTATTGTGCTAGGCCCTAAAAACCTCAGAGAGACTTTTTCTAATGATATGACTGTCCTCAATGACATCAGCCTGGCATCTAGCACCACTGTTAGGAATCTAGGAGTTCTATTTGATCAAGATATGTCCTTTAGCTCTCACATCAGGCAAATTTTAAGGACAGCCTATTTTCACCTTCGTAATATATCTAAGATCAGGAATATCCTGTCGCAAAATGATGCAGAAAAACTAGTTCATGCATTTGTTACCTCCAGGTTGGATTCTTGTAAAGACTCTTCAACTAGTCCAGAACGCTGCAGCTCATGTACTGACTAGAACTAGGAAAAGGGACCACATTTCTCCTGTGTTGGCTTCTCTGCACTGGCTCCCTATAAGATGTAGAATAGAATTTAAAATCCTTCTTCCCAATTACAGAGCTTTAAATGGCCAGGCACCTTCTTATCTTAAGGAGCTACTAGTGCCGTACTACCCTTCGAGAACAACACGTCTCTAAGTGTACTATGGGAGGTAAAGGCTTCAGTTATCGGGCTCCTCTCCTCTAGAATCGTCTTCCAGCCGTGGTCCGGGAGGCAGACACAGTCTGTATTTTAAAGAATAGACTTAAAACTTTCCTTTTTGATAAATCTTATAGTTAGGGCTGGTGCTGGTGTAGACCAGCTCCAGTCTCTCTCTTTCTGTGCATATACAGTACATCATATTACTGCATGTATCTATCTGTAAATCTCAGTCACTAACCACCTACTTTCCTGGGAGCTCTTGAGCTCTCTTAGGCTCCTCGAGATCGTTGGTCGACGGCTTGCCTGAACATTATAATAATAATAATAATAACAAGATAACACTTGTTATGATTTGACGCTATACAAATAAAATTGATAAAAAAAATTATGTTTTTAAAGAAATAGAGAGTGGAATGGGGTTTTCACTTTCTGCAGACAATGGGGCAATTTGGACGAGGGGAAGACATTGAGAGTTTATTGTAAAGAAACTGCAGGGGGCTATTAGGAAGGTAGAGGAGGGGTCCTATAAATGTGGTTTTCGGTTTTCAGAGGAGAAAACAAAAACAATGTTTTTCACAAAGAAAAGAATTGGGAGCGTTGTGAAATTGAAACTGTATAATCAAGAAGTGGAAAGAGTCAGACACTTTAAGGTTTTAGGGTTTGATGAGAGGATTATGGGCTGCATGTTCAGACAGTTTGAAATATTATGAGGGGTTTAGTTGGAAGTGAGTGGGGGGGCAGACTGCTCTGAAAGCCATATATACAGGATGAATAAAATCAGTATTAGATTGTGGTTGTATTATATATGGATCAGCAGCAAGAGCAACTCTTATAAAACTAGATATTATCCAATATCAGGCATTCAGACTGTGTACAGGTGCTTTTAAAACAACCCCAACAGCAGCATTACAGGTGGAGATGGGAGACATGCCTTTAGACATGAGAAGGATTCAGCTGTCAGTGACTTCCTGGGTTCATTTACAGCAGGGCCATAGTCCAGATCATCCAACACAGGGAACTTTCAAACCTTGTTGGGAAAAGGAGAAGAAGGAAACAAACAGCTTCAGATGGACAGTGACACAGAAAGCAGCAGAAATTAAAGTTGATCAATGGAACATCCATAGTCCAACAGTACCATTACCAGAAATACAACCCTGGATACTGCCTGGTGCCACAGTAGATCTCACATTACTGGAAAAGAAGAACAAGTATGTGTCATGTTAACTCACACATCATACAGAGTTATATTGATGGGTACCACAGTTATGTCCACATCTATACACATGCATCAAAAATACAGTTGGAGTTTCATTTCTTGTTCCAGAGCTTCAGGTCAAAGTTGGGAAAAGAATCAGTGAGGCGTTATCAGCAGGGGGAATGATCACTCTATTATTATCAGTACAGTGGATAGAGGATACAAGAGATCTGAGATCAGTCATTTGTTCAGATTCAAGTTCATCACTCATCAGTTTACATCCAGACAGCAGACATTTAGAAACCAAACAAACACTATACAGAAGTCAAATTATGTTTTTTTGAGTACCTGCACACATAGGCTTCAAAGGAAAGGAATTAGCAGACAAGGTGGCAAAGGAGGCTACATTAAATACTTAAACTGATTTGATAGTTAGCATCAGTAGAACAGAAGTGAAGAGCATTATCAAACAGAGACTGAAGGAAAGGTGGCAAAAGAAGCAGTGGGACGAGGAAAGGAAAGGACGATGGTTTTACAGAATCCAAAGGAAGGTTGGAGAGATGAGAAGTGCAGGAACAAAAAGGAGAAATGAAAGAATGATATCTAGATTCAGATTAGGACACACTGGATTAAATAACACATTGTTCAAAACAGGAAAACATAATATGACTACTGTGGACAAGAGGAGACAGTGGAACATGTCATTTTACACTGTCAGAAATAAAGTTTCAAAAGAAGACAGATGATGGAAAACCTGAAAGAAATTAAAGTACATTTAGATTTAATAAATATCTTACAAAAGAACTCAGAAAATGAAACTGTAGGATTTTATTTAAGAACCTTAGACAAACTCAGTTGATTGAGAGAATATAATTGAATTCTTTTTTTGTTATTATTATTATTATTATTATTATTATTATTATTTACAGAAAGTAGTACATACTCTATTAGATATTTTATTTGTTGGTGGAAATGGAGTAAGTACGGAAAAAGCTAAAGGAAGAGCTGAGAAAAGGTGGGGTTGAAATAATGAGGAAGGCAAACATAAAGCCTTGTTTATATTTTTAAAAGAAACTGGACTAGTTAAGAGAAATTCATTCATTCATTTACTACTGTTTATTTTATGTATTATTTTTCTAATAGTCATATGTATTCTGGCCCACACTCCAGTAGGTGGCGGTATTGCGCCTCAAAGCTACCCGCCAATAAAAAAGAAGTAGAAGAGTCAGTATCGTGTTTCAGAGTAGCCTCTTTTTAGTCACACTTTGAGAAGAAAACTTGGTGGTAACTCAGTCTGAAGCTGCATTGTACTGAGACAAAGTGAAAAAATGTCTGCTAAATCATCCAAAGGAAGAAAAAATTCTCTTTTAACCACGAGGCCTTCAAGTCCTACTCCGACCGCGGCCTCCACTGAAAAAAGTCCCCGAGGAGAAGCAGACGGACACAGAGTCTTTTCAAAGTGAGCTTCTGTCCTCCCTGCGCAAACATTTGATAGAGACTCTGAAGATTGAGGTCCGGGCTGTGTTGGAGAGTGAAATGGCAGTCATTAGAGCCGACATTACTGCAGCCAGGTCCGAGCTAAAGGAATACAGAGAGTCCATTACATCCGAGCTGTCTACGTGGAGTGTCACGGTAAAAGGTATGGAGGAAAGCCTGTCTGCATGCACTGATGACATTTCACATTTACAGAAAGAAGCTGATACTCTGATATTTATCATCCTCTCTGTCTCTATTTCTCTTCATCCTCTCTGTCTCTATTTCTCTTCATCCTCTCTGTCTCTATTTCTCTTCATCCTCTCTGTCTCTGTATTTCTCTTCATCCTCTCTGTCTGTATTTTTCTTTATCCTCTCTGTCTCTATTTCTCTTCATCCTCTCTGTCTGTATTTCTCTTCATCCTCTCTGTCTCTATTTCTCTTCATCCTCTCTGTCTCTGTAAAAAGTTCTATCTTTTGGCAGCTTGGACATCAACCTCTCTTTTTCCTCCCTCTACATCATTTTCTCTGCTCTGCTAGATAAACTTCACTTCATACGGGCTTGTTCGTTAGTTTCTATCTCTTTCTCTCTCGTCTCTATTCTCTCTCTCTGTCAGCTGTGATGCCGCGTCGATCATTTCCTTTAACACGCTGTGCAATAACCTGAGTGTCATGTATGAGTCAGATTAGTCTCAATATTCATGAATAATGCACACAGAAGGATTCACAAATGTATTTTGTGGTTCATATATGAATGACAATGCACACATTTATCATTCAATATAAATGTAAAAAAAAATATGCTACTGTGATTGGTTGGAAGGAGACATCTGATTGGCTACAGACAATTCCCTGCTGAAAATATTTTTGATTTTCTTTGAATGTCTCTTCTGAGATGATGACTCTCTTTTATAAAAGTTCAAATTAATCTGTTTTAAATAAGTATCGCTGCATGGTACAGAAGCCTGAACTGACCAAAATAAGTGAATTCCAAACATGATTAAAATGTGATTCATTACAATTAGCTATTGACTTTCAGCCATTAAAAATTAAATCATTTGACAGCCCTTATTCATATTAAAAAATCAGTCTAAGTACCGTTAATGTTTGTTTACTGTGTCCTGCAGATGTCCAGCAGCTGTTGGTGAGTAAAGAAGAGCTTCCACCTGAGCAGCAGGAGTGGAGCCACATTCTGGACCAGGAGGACACTAAGCCCCAACACATTAAAGAAGAACATGAGGAACTGTGGATCAGTCAGGAGGAAGAACAGCTTCAAGGACTGGAGGAGGCTGATACCACCAAGTTCCCCTTCACTCCTGTCTCTGTGAAGAGTGAAGATGAAGAGAAACCTCAGTCCTCACAGCTTCATCAGAGACAAACTGAACAGATGGAAACAGGAGTTGATGGAGAGGACTGTGGAGGAGCAGAACCAGAGAGGTACTCAGATCCAGAGAGAGGTTTACAACCAGAGACTGAGGTCAAGACTGAAGACTGATGAACCTGAGACTGATGACAGTGATGATTGGCAAGAGACAAGAGAAGATCTGTCAGAATTAAACTTGAAACTAAAGACTGGTTGGAGACCACATAGGTGCTCGGATTGTGGTAAAATATTTAATCGAAAAGGGCATCTGACCAGTCACATGATGATTCACACTGGAGAGAAACCCTTGAATTGCTCTCAGTGTGAGAAAAGATTTAACTAAAAACAGCATCTGACCAGACACATGTTAGTTCATACAGGAGAGAAACCCTACAGCTGCTCTCAGTGTGAGAAAAGATTTAGCCATAAGTCTAGTTTGACAAGTCACATGGTAATTCATACAGTAGAGAGACACTTCAGCTGCTCTGTTTGCAGTAAAAGGTTTACCCAAAGAGGAAGTCTGGCCAAACACATGTGAGCTCACACAAGAGAAAAACCCTTCAGCTGCTCTAAGGGTGGTAAAAGGTTTAGTTCTAAGGGAAATCTAACCAAACACATGATGTACACTAGAAAGAAATGCTAATCCTGTACAATGGTAAAACTGATCCAAAGGAATTTTGTTCCACTCAAATTTAAATATAGATGTAATGTAAACATCAAGCCCACAGCATATTGAAATAAACACCATAATACAGTATAGATCCATCCACTTTGAGAAAATGTAGACACCAGAGAAAGACATATTTCGGCTTGTTGAGTACTTTATGCAACATGAAAAGGAACAATACTTAATCATACAATCAAAAAAACTCATCACAGAAGAGATACAATACACAATCTAATATACCCAGAAGATAGACTCATCACAGAAAAGGCCAATCAATTATTCATTTAACTCTCTTGGATTCAGAGTGTCCAGAGTATAAATCCAAAAGGCTTCTCTTTTGAGTAACAAAGAATTGACAATTCCTCCACGGTTGGGTTGTTTAACCAGTTCAATACCACAGTACATGTAGTATTACAACATTGTGGGAGTCTGTAAAGTGCGCATTAGCCAGGCCACACAGGCACTTTAGAAGATACAGCACCAGAAATGTGATCTATGTGATAACACCCTTAATGTCAAAAGTTTCCCTGTGCGTGGGATATTGAACTTGGAAGCTTTGTGTGTGAAGTTGCACTGGGAGCACTTTCCACATCTGTAGTTGACAGAAGGCACAGACTGTAAGAAATGGGGCGGAGTCAGTGGTGGCAGGTGGGCTCTTACCAACAGGTTTCTCAGGTTGGGTGAACTCTTGTAGACAATGCGGGGTGGTGAAGTATAACACTTGAGTGTTGGATCAGAGTCAATAATGTGTTAGTGTTTCTGGATGATGGACTGAACTTCTGACGAGAGGCGAGTACTGGACAATACAGTTGATTATAGATTCAGATGACCTTGATCTGGTGTTTGTGGTGGAATTTCTGTACCTTCTGAGATTCTGACCTTTAAGATTTAAGTGTACAAACATCATTATGTTTATTCACGATTCTCTGATGTCAGTCATAGCTGATAGAGTTCAGATGTGACTAGAAAGCAAGTACAGCTTAGTGTGTCAAGGGTTTTCCCCTTCATATCTGCATGTTTGGTAGAGTTAGTGTCTGTTCCAAACTGACTTCACAGATTAGTTTAGGTCAGTATGACTTTGACGTCAATAATGTATTTTCTATATATGCAAAGCCTGTGGAAGAGTTTGGAGAATTTGGATAACAGGGACACAGCGTCAGACATGTGCTTGCTACTCCATCTCTTCTCCGGAGTATTCTTCTATGTATAAACTTTCATCAACTTAAGCCATCTGAGTCAAGTGAATCATTGTGTGTGTGAAGTCAAGTTCTTAGTAATTTCCTCAACAGTGTTGCTGAGACTCAGTTTGTAAATGGGTTTTTTTATGTTTACTTTTGTCTTATGTTAAATGTTCGGAATAAACAAATCCAAACAAAAATCAAATTAAACAGGTTGTAAACAGGAAATTAATATTTCATACAAAACACCAAAGTTAAAAACTGTAAGAAGTGTTTTCAGAGCAACATGTTCTTTACAAAAACATCAACATAGACAACATGACACTTTGTTTACACCTTTTAACCAGCACCATGTTTCATGCTTACAGGTACAGCACTCTGTATTTAACCCCCTTACATTCCAAACCAAAAACCTATATCCCATAAGCCTGACTAAATATACTTGTATATATGAGCTGCAACAGATATCATAATATATTTAAACACCAGCAAATTAACTACCTCATTTCTTTGTAAGTTCCCTGGGCACCCACACTAGTCAGTTGTAATACCAATTTTTTTTTATCTCTGTCGGACTCTGAACACTGAGCTCTTTCTCCCGAATTAAAGAAATAAACTGAAATCAGCAGTGTTGTAATGGCGCTAAATAACACAAAAAATGTGCCCTGCTCGCAGTGATTGTAATCTTATTCCTAAACGTAGCCTTGGAAAATTATTATTAGTCTATACTCTCCTTTTGATTTGAACTAGTACAAAACTCAATATCATCAAAGTCTTTTTGTTTATAAGTTTATAACTCAACCTCAATACAAATATTCATAGATATAGAGGGAAGTAACAAGAAGAAAATAATCAAATATAACAAACAAGAACAAAATAAAACCCTACCCAATCCTTCTTCAACAAAACACCTGCTGGTGTTTACCTGGAGGTGGTTAAGGCTTTTGGTGTTAATGATACAGTTTTGTGTTCAAATTTCAAGGTGCAGGTGATGTCCTCATCTCAGCTCTGATCGTTCACTATAGCCCAGATGTGAATCAAGATATCTGTTTTGCTTTAGCCAGTGTTCTATCAACAGAATGGTTATATCTAAGTTACGTGAATATGTCTAGGTATTCCCTGCGGACAAATCGCTCTCCCGCCTTTTGCCGAGTCAAATGCCCTCATCTCTCTGCTGCGAGTGTCCACTTTCAATGTTGCGGGGTAAAACATCCCGTACTTCATATTGGCTCGGCGGAGCCAGGTGTTCAGTGCGTTGAAGCCATCCGCTTCTTGTGCAGAGTAAAACAATGAACACTGCAGAAAGCAACCACAGACAATCAACAGCAGAACATCTATCCTGTGAATGTTCAGGTGTCATTGAGATTTTCTTTAATTTGTATTCTGACTGCAGGATTCTTATGAAGGGTTAAAGGTTTTCAGTGAAATCAACCTGGACCTGATCTGACTGTGGTCGCTCTGCATCAGGATCTGCTGAACTCCTTTTCTTTACCAAAGAGACTTTAGACACTCAACACAAAATAACACAAGTAGATGAAAGTCTTTCTCACTCTACATCAGTTTATTTATTACAAGGTTACACATGAGCTGTCTGAAGAACTTGTGCTACCCAACACAGAGGCCTCCAAGGAAACAGAGTGACAGAAAGAAGAGAAGATATCAGGAGAGAAGAAGGATCCTTTCACTGTAACTGTTTCATATAAACCCTTTACATTCAAACATCATAGCTGCTCCCAACTTACTGGTTCATATGTCAGCAACAAAACATCAATGTCAAAAAAGTAGAGACAGATTTTTGTCAGTAGAATTGTCTTATATCCCTTTATAACAGCAGTTATACATCTGTTAGTCAATACATACTTATGAATACACATTAGTGATGTTGTTAACTTGAATTTCTTTGGATCATGTTTACCATTCCTGCAACAGTGAAAGAATGACACTTTTTAAGTATGCAGATGACATGGCCCTGGTTGCACAACTGACTGACACCACAGCTCTGACCCAATACCAGCAGGCAGTCAACAACCTGCTCAGGACTTTTGGTGAAGACTCACTGGAGCTAAATATCACAAAGAATAAGGAGTTGTGCTGTGGGGGCAGAGGAAAATCACCATCACCTTTCTTCTAACCGCTCATAATCCAGGGTCAGCTTGTAGAGTTCAGTCTTTTAAATATCTGGGAACAGAGTTTGACACCTGTCTCTGTTTTTCCACATCATGCTGACTCTATTTACAAGAAAGCACAACAGAGACTCCATCTTAACATCTCATCCTGGTACAACTCCCTCACCACCAAACACAAAACCAAACTCTCGTTAATCAGGCCAACAAAAGTATCGGTTCACCACAAACTACCCTCTCCAAACAATATAATCGTTCTGTGATCAGGAGAGCCACCCTGATCACAGAGGACCCCTCTCACCCCCTCCACCACTCCTTCCAGTTACTTAGAGTGTCAGTGGCAAAGAGAATGGGATGAAGAGAGAAAGGGCAGGCATTTTTTCTCTCTGCAACCATCAATAAAAAGGAAAAGGCTACTGCTAAAATCTTGTAGAAAGGATGATGTAGTTTTAACTAGGCTGAGGTTAGGACATTGTGGTATGTCCAGTTATTTAAAGGTCATCAGTAAACACCCTGATGGTCTGTGTCAGTGTGGAAAGGAGGAAACAGTCCGTCATCTTGTCTTTGTTTGTGTTAAATATAAGAATGAAAGAAGTCAGTTATTCATCTGACCTGGGACTCTCATCTTTCTCCTTTAAGTCTATATTTTCTATACAAACTTTCAATCTGTTGGGGGCGCAGCTCTTAGATTCTTACATGCTACTGGCCTGTATCAGAAGATATGAATGTAGTACACACTCCTAGACTGTGGAGGGCAGCATTACATTCTACAGTGTACAGCATGACGGAAATTCAGTAGAAGAAGAAGGAGAAGGAAAAAGAAAATGGCGGACTGGGTGCAGCGTATTTTCTGAGCTCCGTCTCCTGCAATTGTCCTAATTTTCCACATACTTTACCATCCAACTCAATTCTGTGTGATCGTATGAATCTCTAATACACCATACTGACGCTCTAACCATAAAGTGCTCCGGAAACTGCAGCATGAAGACGAAGAAGAAGCTCTCTTCAGCCCGCAGTAGCTCGGAGATTGAAGACCACGATGATGCTAAGATGGAGGTCTCTACCGAGAGCTCCAAAAGAAAAGAGCCTTTGTCAGCAGCGAAGAACCCACCAGCAACTAAAAAGAAGGACACTGACTCAGAGGAAGGTAGGGAAGGAATGAACGAAGTCCTGGACGCAATAAAACAGCTAACTGGAAAAGTGGACACGCTAGGTACACAGATACAGCAACACTCACTTATGCTAGCTAACATAGCTAAAGCTGTTTAGTTCAATGCGGAGTCCAGCTTCAGACCACAGGCCGAGAAGCTTCAACTTTAGAGGTGAACAGAGGGAACAGATGGGGGTTAGCATGGAACTGCTCTCTATAGTGTTTTTCACATGTTCTGATTACGGTGCTATCTAATAAGAGGAACATGTGAACACCACAGTACAAATAAAAATGCTTTAGAAAGAATCTGTAAAATAAATAATGCTTTAAATGAACAACACCAAAGCACACAGGGAGTGTACAGTAACAGCTCGGGCTGTGTGTCGGTACACTGTACCTTTAAGGTGCTGACCAAACAGATCAGTACTCAGAACTGAAACTGTCTCAGTCTAATGACTTGATAATTTTCTAAGACATGTCTAGGGGGATTTTCTTGGGAGTGGTTTTGCTCACAGCCAATCCTTGTATGGCTTTTTTTAAATGATACTTCTTCACCACAGCAGTTGTTCACGTGGTGAAGAAGTATCTTATTGTTCAGTTTTTCATTCATTCAATATTACTTAATAATAATTAAGAATTTAAATAGTTTTTCTTTATACAATTTAATTGTCAAAAACAAATTATTAATACTATTTATGCACAGATAGCTTGTTAAACAATAGTTAACAACAGTTAGTAATTATAGACAAAATACACAGCATGTGATCAAGAGCTGGACTAATGAAGATTCAGGAATAGTTTATGTGCAGCAGTTAACTTAACATTCTTTTCTTTTTACCAAAGCATTTAATCCATTTACAGCTATTTAGATATTTAACAGAAGTACAGAAGCAAAGGGATCAAAGTCCCTGGTATCAACAACATTTTCTGTATGTGGGTCAGTGACACATAAGGGTTGTTCAGGTGACCAATTCGAAAATCTTTTAAAAACACAATTTGAAAGCATGCTTCAGGTTCATTAAAATGTGAGATTTGTATTCATGTTGGTTTTGTGTTATTTAAAATTACATTTACACTATTTTTTTAAAAAGGTAAGACTAAATGGACCTAAAAATGTCAAGTGGTGTAACCACTGAAAAAATAAGAATATTTTATACATCTGGCGTATATGTAAGTGTACTCATGATTATAATTACTTCATTTTAAAATAGCTCAAGAAAATAGATTTTATTAGGATTATCCCTAAAGTTATGCCCTTTTTCAATACTGAGCGGGACACAAAGCTGAAAACACCTCTGTTTTCTAATACATTTTTAATAATAATAATAAATTAGATTTATATAGCGCTTCTCTAAATACTCAAAGACGCTTTGACAGGAAACAACAACAAAAAACAAAGCAAAAACTAAGAGAACAGTACAAAATAGAAATAGTTTCAAGGGAAGAGGATGAGAGCCAGTGGTTGTAGGCGCTGATGAAAAGACTGTATATTATTATACTATTATTGAAAATTTAACCTTTTTAAAGCGAGTTTAATTCTTTGGTTTCAGCGGTTACACCACATGGCCATTTTTGCCTACATACCCCAAATATTCTCAAAAAAAGGATGAAAGCATGTCATTTGTGCATTTATTTTAAATTGTTAAGCCTTTAACGTTTAACTAAAACTTATGGACTCAAAGAAATGAGCGTCACGTCATTGACCCATTTATGTGAAAGACAATAATTTGTTTAGTAGGGGCTAAAACACAACCTACACAACATTTACTCAAACTTTTAAGACTTTTTTGTGGCCTTGGTTAATATCTGTTTAGAGGTTCAATGGTAGAAACAGGAAAATCACATTACATTTCTTAAACAAACTTTTTCAAGTACAGCTCACAAAACCCATAACTCTGGATCTGTGCACTGTTGTACACATTCATTCATCATCATCGTCATCATCATCATTCATATTTGTATGGATTTCATCTAGGTCCTCCTCGTCTGACCCTTCTATTCAGCCAAGACATCAATGAGGGCCCTGGGAATAACATCACCTTCAAACCATAGTGGTTCTAGCTTCCCATTTCAGAGTTCACATGAAACCCATGGTCCTTTTCCAGATACATACTTGGAAATTGACTCTTTTTATGTGCTGCAAGAGAACCCTTTTGCAAGGTGAAAAGGTTAAAAGATCTATTAAGAGACCTTGTCAGAGTTTAAGGCCTGAGCCACACATTTTCTTGATTTTAATCTCTCTTGCTTCATTAACCTGCTTGATTCTAGGCCCGAATCCATAAAGACGACAGGTAAATTCTTCAGCACCCCTAATTACACGCTCATCAAGCTCCCATGAGTTCCCACCTCCAGACTAGATCTGCATGAACTTTGAATTCTCATTCAGAAGCTTGATCGGTCTCACCTTTCCTTTGCCTTTGAACGCTGAAGTGCAGTCAGCAACAGTGAGGGCATGCAAGGCCAGCAGAGCGGAAATGTGTTGTTGTGAACAATTTTCAGCCAGCTGATTTATATGTATAAGCTTGTGTCCTATGTCATAGATGGCATCCACTGTGAATGATTTGGTGTAATAGAGGAGAATGAAAAAAATATCTGACTGGTTTGGATATACTTGATGTAGATGATCACCCTCACTTCAGTTTCCTCATGGGTTGAACAGATCTCAGGCAGAAGCTTTTTGACATCCCTCCAGCATGGGATTCTATCTTGAAAGCTTGCCCAGCCTCTACAAAGACCACAGGTCGTTGAAAGATCTCTTGCTTCATATTTGGAGGGCTTCAGTGATCAAGAAGTAAATGAATGAGGGATTTTTTGTTTTCATCACTTGTGAGGAAAGCTTTCCAATCTGCAGGTTGATGAACATTCAAACCATTAAATATAAACTGCCCACCACTTTCTCTACGATCTCTCTCGGCTGATTATATAGACGGTTAATATCAGTGCTGAAAACAATTTCAGAGATTCTAATTTGCGATCTTAGCAGCTTTGATTTGATAAAGACCGGAAAAATAAACCCACTTGTTGCCTTAAACTGGATCACTTTCTGGTTTGATGCCACAAGCTTTCTTTTAGGTTTTGTGTGTAAGCCATTGTTTTGTAGTTGTTTCTTTTGATAGGTTCCAAAAATAGGACTTTTTTTGTAAGAAGTCGATCCCGGATGAACTTGTCTTTCTGGCATTGGCCATTTTTCAGAGCATTCAGTACATCATAGCGCACCCCTTCTGGCATGGCTGCTCCTGAAGACAAACTTGTCAAGGGCTGAGAAGTCTCTAGCTGACATGGGTTGATAAAACCATTAAAAGTCTCTATTGTTTGCTGTTCTTGCTTTTCTGACTGTGTAATTTCACTTGGTCTTAAATCTCTTTGTTGCTTTACTGAATGCTCACCTCGGCCACTGATCATATTCCAAATTTCTTCTTAAAACTCTCCCTTAGCATGGGCAGTTCCAGTGATTCCAGCAGAATATGTCCCAGAACCCGATTTTGACTTCAGCCATTTCATCGCTGTCTCCTCTATTGTTTTGTCCGTGTGGCAGCGGTTTCCTGGGATATGTGATCTGACTACACTGATTGCACCAGCACGCAAAAGTTTCTCAGATATGGGATATGCTGATTGCTGGAGTTCATTTTGCAAGCCATGACCCAAAGTAGATCCCTATCTGATGAGTGTGGCTGGCTGTTTGTGAATGTATAGTTTGAGTTGGATGACCTCAGGTTGGCAGAGGGCAACTCCTGAGTAGGACTTTTAAAGGATCACTGTTTTTTTGAAGGTTGAAAGCCAGGGTCACAGCTGCGTTTTGGCTGTTCTGAGCTGATAAGTGTTGCATCTTTACAGGATCCTAGGTCTTGCAGGTAGAGCCCTACAGCAGTGTGAATGGACCCTGCACCGTGTACATTTGATACCAGCTGATCACAATTGTCCCAGTCACTATGGAAGATTGCTCCTTTAGTTTGTCCCTTCACAACATCAGTGTTGCTAATTAATGAAGCAGTTTCCACAATTGAATTTGCGAGAGCTGTTTCAAGTTCAGTTGAGTATGTGTATGATTCTCAGTGGCCAAGCTTATTTATTAAAGTTGTTAAGCCCTTCATTTTCTATTGTCCTGATGTTACAGCTCTGAAGATGTCTTGGGAAATTGAAATTGCCAGACGTTTTCCCCTATTTGATGGGTCCCCTTCATCGCAGATTAGTTTGGTAAGAAATTGGCAGATTGGGAGCTCGGAGGGGCCATGGCAGTGGTTCAGTATTTTTAAATGCTTTTAAAATGTGTTGCTGCAGATCATAACTTATCTCCTTAGTCCAGTCAGTCATCCCCATGTCATTTTTAGATTTTCTTGTAATTTACTAAACACTATTGTTTCTCGATAGGGGCAAGCCGAGAAGTCAATACTGTCTTTGAGATCAGTACAGTGTTCAATCTTATGTCTTAAGTTATGGCTTGTTATCGTGGCAGCAGCTGCTTCTCCGAATTTCTTCAAGGTGTCACTGTATAAAAGTGTTAGATGACCTAGTGTGATAACATAGCCCTTTTCGATAACTTATTTTTTTAACGTGGCCGTACACTTCATCGAAGGCTTTTCCGATCATCTCCTTCGTTGAGGATAACTCGCGTAGCAGCAGTTTTATCAGACTGAGTTGGCGTCTTTACGAGGTACTGCTTCCTACAGCAGTCGTGAAACTGTGCCGCTTTTGCAAAATCAACTTGCCTTATTTTGCACATAAAATTTTCATCTCGTAGTTCAATAGCTTTTCTTTCAATTTTTTTCTATGCACTTGATTTACATTTTTGCAAACTATATCTCTTTCCAGATGTTTTCTTAACTGTTGAACTTTTGCAGAAAATGCAATATTTTCCAAACGAAACTGAAGTATCCAGATGTTGACGCCTTAGTCTGATGTTATTTTGTAATTTACTCTTTCTCACTAATGCACGGCTGGCCTTGCGGAAACAAAAGCGTCAACAGTTTAGATGATATCCACACTCAGGAGTCAATTCTTCTGGAATCGTTTGACAAACATCCACAGTCAGATGTATGTCAAGAGTTTTCTTTTCATTGCATGGATTTTCTTAAATGTGCCTTGTGTGTCAGCCATGGAAGAAAAATGTATAAATTTATCCATTGCTGTGGCCATGCATCCATGCAAAATACAATTTTCATGGGTTTGAAGAACACTGTGATGGCGTCCAGTCTTCATTGTGTTTTTGACGTATTTAAATTGTTCACTGTAGGAACAAAAACGCATGGAAAATCAGTGTCTTCATTACAACTATAACATTGTATTATTTAGAGTACAAACTCTCATCAATTCAAATCTCTTGTATATTGCCTTCTCTCTAACCACCTTAAATCTTTAAAAAACGGATTATCTGTAACAATAACCAATAAGTCTTTGATCTAAGCTACATGATAACTTCTCAATTAAAAAGAAAACATGAAAACAATTAGGAGTGCAGACGATTTAGTTTACCTTTTTTTTTTTTAGAAAAAGTTCCAACTGGTTAACAGTAACTCGAAGAAGTTAAGCAGCTTTTATTTCATTTGGACAATCTGAAAAATATTGGTAAATGTTAGGGGAAAAGGCCAGACTTTTCCCAAATCACCTAATAATCATTGCAGAAGCTTAAAGGGATACTTCACCCGTTGAAACATGAATCTGTATTGACATTGGGTCATATATGTAGAAATGTGAAATACATTTTGAAGTTGGTGCCTTCTTGGCTGTGAAAAGGCAGGAAGTGTCTTTTTGGCTCATGTGGATGAAAGACACCAAATCCCAGAATGCACAGCACCGCAGGCCACTCCCACTAAGGTCCTCTATTTCAGAATCAGAAATACTTTATTAATCCCAGAGGGAAATTCGATCGTTACAGTTTCTCCAAAATATAGCAGTAGAAATAAAAACATTTACAGACATGTTTACTACAACACATAAGACCATTTCCTCAACTGATTCAGAGATTTCTTCCAGAAAAAATTAGTATCTTGGAAATTCCTGGCAGAAAACAGACTCTATGTCTGTGTCCATAGGCAAACAGTGAGACACTACCGGTCCGCCCCAGCTCGAGCCGGCCCCGGCTCCTCGTCCTCACCACCGCCAACAGGCAGGCCTTATGTCTCAGCTGCTGAGCTGGCAGCGGCCGGCGGCTGCAATACAGAGAGGTTGCTGCCGACAGGCCGGTCTTGTGTCGCAGCGTCCAGCGGCCACTGCAACCAAGACACAAGACCGGCCTGTCGGCCGCTATATTTATATTTTTTCGCCATTATCAGCTTTCTCCATAGAGCCTGTTAGCATAGCTTCCAAGCAATATGGCGGACATTAAGAATCGATTCTGGGAGTGAGTTCCCACCCACTGATCTGTGATTGGTCTGTAGCTTCAGTGGTCGAAAATTTGAGGAACTAGCGTTGTAGTTTCACCCCGCTAACTGCAAAAGCTTCCAATGACGCAAAATGACGATTTCTGCGTCACTGGAAGATCCTTTACAGACTTAGAAATACAAAGATTTCCCATCTCAGGGGAAAATGAGGGCGAGATGCACGACCATTCAAAAATACTTAGGTCACTTAGGTTTCTAATGATACAAAGATTAATGCAAATGGGTGAATTGTGCGTCACACACTCTCACACACACGCGCACACACACACACAAACTTAGTCAACTAGCTAGCTTGATAGCAACTTAATTGAGATTGCTACTAAAAACATGTTCTTTTATTTTACAATATTCATCAGACTGCTGCGCTTTTTTGTTAAGAATAGTTTACATGATATCCCTAATCTTTACAGGATTACAAACTAGCTAGTCAAAGCTAGTGTCAGATCATGTTCAACTTCACTTCCTCCCTTGGGACTAACATTAATCTTTTGCCAAATCTGTGGCAGTAAAGCTTAACTGAAGCTTTCATAATCATTGTTTCAACATTTACAGACCTAGTTAATCATCTTAGACCAAAAGATCTTTCCATATGTGGTGTCCTTGTGGTATATTAGTTTCTTAGGAAACATCCTGGTTGCAGTTGAAACAGTTACAACAAAACTGCTCTTATAGTTTTAACTGCAATGATCCAGGGGTCTGAAAGGCTATTCTCTCTGTTGAGGTATAATGGAGCATTTTGGTTACAGCAAGAGTCGTTTTGAGTACAGGAAGGTCATCTTGGGCTCAAATTGAAGATTCTGAACTAGAGTAATTTTCTAAATACGTGAGGCAGTGATTTTCAACAAAATGTGCAAAAAAAGTAGGCATTTCTGATGAGAATTTGTCTGTCGGACTGTCTTTTTTTAAGATGTAACACGCAATATTTCAAAACACAATGGCAACAAGACCCTACAGCTTATTTTGTTACTTAGCCACATGCTTCAGGATACTCCCTGTCAGATGTTGTACCACTATGACCATTTATGCAATTGTAGTAACTTTGTATGTGCATTGACATCATGTAGCCAAACGCATTTTTCAAAAAGGGGGTTTTTGGCCCCCCAGGACCAAACGGCCCCCGAGTTGGAAGTGGTCATTATGCACTTGTGATAGACCAAGGTATGGGCTAACTAAAAATCATAGTGAAAAAAAGGTAGCAAAAAACATCCTGAGGGAGGGACCTGGCTCCCGCATAACACTGGACTGAAAGTAGATACTTTCTACTACTTTAAAGTAGACTAAAATAAAAGCCCGGAAAAGACTAGATAGATAGTAGTGATTTGTCGTTCGTGAACGATTCGTTCAAAAAGACAAAACCTTATGGGTGAACGAACTGGACTGAATCACTTACTGTAAAGAGTCGTTCATTTCTCAACTTCAGTTGCGCTCTCCCGTCTCGTGTCTCGATTGCTCTTTTTGATTATAAGAGTCATATGTTATAGAGTGACAAGTGGTGTCTGGCAGCGCAACTCAAGCTAGCTGGTCTGTGCGTTTAGTTCTGCTCGCGACCTCGCGACAACTCCAGCTCTATCACAGCCTCATATTAATATCAGTCAGATTAAGTAGACTCTTACAGTTACCAGCATGGTGAATAAACAGGCACACATAGATATGAGAAAAATACATATTTTTATAATTAGAGCTCAATTGATTAAATACAAGTTGTAATTGACTTTTACATCAGAATGGTTAAAGAGTAAATTGGTGACTGTTGTTTTTCTAATCAAACGTAACGTTCGTGGGCCAGTGATATTTGAAAACTAGTGGCCCGGAGGGCAAATTTAACTTAATGTCAACACCTGCTTCATATTATATATTACAAATATTTCACTGTATGGACCTCAACTCAGTTTACAGCCCTTATTAATATTTAAAAAAGCAGTCCAAGTACCGTAAATGTTTGTTTACTGTGTCCTGCAGATGTCCAGCAGCTGTTGGTGATTAAAGAAGAGCTTCCACCTGAGCAGCAGGAGTGGAGCCACATTCTGGACCAGGAGGACACTAAGCCCCCACACATTAAAGAAGAACCTGAGGAACTGTGGATTAGTCAGGAGGAAGAACAGCTTCAAGGACTGGAGGAGGCTGATACCACCAAGTTCCCCTTCACTCCTGTCTCTGTGAAGAGTGAAGATGATGAAGAGAAACCTCAGTCCTCACAGCTTCATCAGAGACAAACTGAACAGATGGAAACAAGAGTTGATGGAGAGGACTGTGGAGGAGCAGAACCAGAGAGAGACTCAGATCCAGAGAGACGTTTACAACCAGAGACTGAGGTCGAGATTGAAGACTCTGATGAATCTGAGACTGATGACAGTGATGATTGGCAAGAGACAAGAGAAGATCTGTCAGAATTAAACTTGAAAAATCAGAAACTAAAGACTGTTAAGAGACCACATAGTTGCTTGGAGTGCGGTAAAAGATTTAACCAAGAAGAGAATTTGACCAGTCACATGATGATTCACACTGGAGAAAAACCCTTCAGCTGCTCTCAATGTGAGAAAAGATTTACCGCTAAGTCTAGTTTGACATATCACATGGCAAATCACAGAGGAGAGAAACCCTTCAGCTGCCTTCATTGCGGTAAAAGATTTTCCCAAAATGGAAATCTGACCAGACACATGTTAGTTCATACAGCAGAGAAACCCTTCAGTTGCTCTGTTTGCAGTAAAAGTTTTATCCGTAGAGGAAGTCTGGCCACACACATGTTAGTTCATAAAGGAGATAAACCCTTCAGCTGCTCTGAGTGTGGTAAACTGTTTACCGAAAGACGAAGTCTGACCACACACATGTTAGTGCACACTGGAGAGAAACCCTTCAGCTGCTCTCAGTGTGAGAAACGATTTACCCATAAGTGTAATTTGACATATCACATGGCCAATCACAGAGGGGAGAACCCCTTTAGCTGCCTTGTGTGCAGTAAAAGATTTAGCAATAGAGCACATCTGAACACACACATGTTAGTTCACACACGAGAGAAACCCTTCAGCTGCTCTGCTTGCAGTAAAAGTTTTACCCATAGAGGAAGTCTGACCACACACATGTTAGTTCACACAGGAGAGAAATCCTTCACCTGCCTTCAGTGTGAGAAAAGGTTTACCAGTAAGTCTGGTTTGACATATCACATGGCAAATCACACAGGAGAGAAACCCTTCAGCTGTCTTGAGTGTGATGAAATGTTTTACCTGCAGGGAAGTCTGACTAGACACATGTTGGGTCATACAGGAGAGAAACCCTTCAGCTGCTCTGAGTGTGGTAGAAGGTTTAGTTCTGAGGGAAATCTGACCAGTCACATGATGATTCACACTAGAGATGAATGCTAATCTTTTGCAATGGTAAAGGTAATCCAAATGAATCCAAGTTAACATCATCACTGTGTATTCATAAGTATGTATTGATTAACAGATATATAAGTAAGTTGGGAGCAGCTATGACGTTTGAATGTTAAGTGTTTATATGAAACAGTTACAGATCCTTCTCTCCTGATATCTTCTCTTCTTTCTGTCACTCTGTTTCCTTGGAGGCCTCTGTGTTGGGTAGCACAAGTTCTTCAGACAGCTCATGTGTAACCTTGTAAGAAATAAACTGATGTAGAGTGAGAAAGACTTTCATCTACTTGTGTTATTTTGTGTTGAGTGTCTAAAGTCTCTTTGGTAAAGAAAAGGAGTTCAGCAGATCCTGATGCAGAGTGACCACAGTCAGATCAGGTCCAGGTTGATTTCACTGAAAACCTTTAACCCTTAATAAGAATCCTGCAGTCAGAATACAAAATCTCAATGACACCTGAACATGCACAGGATTAATTAAGAGTGCAGAGGCCACTGGGCACAAAACTGCTGCAGCCTTTGATCACAAACTGAATGACAAAACCTGTAGATGTCATCTGACATCAGAATCAGCTTTCTTGGCCAGGTATGATAAAGACAAAGATGAAGATAAACTTTATTGATCCCACGTGGGGGAAATTTGTGCATTACAGCATCTCAAGAAAACAGGAGAATATAATTATTAAAAATAACAAGAAGTTAAAAATCAAATCAAACATATTTACATCAGTTAAATAAAAAATACAATAATGGAAAATTACACAGTAACTACACTGGAAATAGTTATTGTTATTAAAAAACACAGTGTGTAGCATTACTGAAATGAGTCATGAGGTGGTGATGTTGTTAAAGAGTCTGATTGAACAGTCTGACTGCAGATGGGATGAACGACCTGCGGTAGTGCTCTGTCTTGCAGGGTGGGTGTCTGAGTCTGCTGCTGAAGGAGCTGCTCAGGGCCCCCACAGTGTCTACAGGGGGTGAGAGGGGTTGTCCATGATGGATGTCAGCTTAACTAACATCCTCCTCTCACCCACCTCCTCTACAGAGTCCAGAGGACAGTCCAAGACAGAACTGGCCCTCCTGACCAGTCTGTTCAGTCTCTTCCTGTCTCTCTCTGTGCTCCCTCCTCCCCAGCAGACCACTGCATAGAAAAGTGCAGACGCCACCACAGTGTCATAAAAAGTCTGTAGCAGAGTCCTGCATACTCCAAAGAACCTCAGTCGCCTCAGCAGGTGAAGTCGAAATTGGTCCTTCTTGTACAGAACGTCGGTGTTGTGTGACCAGTCCAGTTTATTGTTGAGGTGAATACCCAGGTATGTGTACGTCTCCACCCTCTCGATGTCCAAGCCCTGGATGTTCCCCAGTGCACTCATTTATCTGCTCCTTCACAGTAAAGAAGAAGAGAGTCGCTCGGACTTCCTGCAGAAGTCAATCACCATCTCCTTTGTCTTGCTGGCGTTGAGCTGAAGGTAGTTGAGCTCACTCCAGTCGACAAAGTCCATGATGACCTCCCTGTACTCCTGTTCGCTCCCCTTAGACACAAACCCCACGATGGCTGTGTCATCGGAGAACTTCTGCAGGTGGCAGCTCCCAGAGTTGTAGCAGAAGTCCGAGGTGTACAGGGTGAAGAGAAAAGGGGAGAGAACTGTCCCCTGCGGGGCCCCTGTACTGCAGACCACCACGTCAGACTCACAGTCCTGAAGCCTCACGTACTGTGGTCTGTTGGTGAGATAGTCCGTTGTCCATGCAGCCAGGTGACAGTCCAGTCCCGCCCTCTCTAGCTTCCCCCTGAGCAGTGCAGGCTGGATGGTGTTAAAGGCACTGGAGAAGTCAAAGAACATGACCCTCACAGTGCTGCCGGTGTTCTCCAGGTGAGTCCAGGATCTCTGCAGCAGGTAGGGACGGCGTCATCCGCCCCGATGTTCGGCTGGTAGGCGAACTGCAGAGGATCCAGATTTGAAGTCACCAGGGGGTGGAGGTTGTTGAGGACGATCCTCTCCATGGTCTTCATCAGGTGAGAGGTGAGGGCCACAGGTCTGAAGTGGTTAGGCTCCCTGGGGTGAGATGTCTTTGGGACTGGCACCACGCAGGAAGTCTTCCACAGAGTCGGTACCCTCTCCTGTCTCAGGTTGAAGATGTGCAGAAGAACCTCACAGAGCTGGTCTGCACAGTCCTTCAGGAGTCTGGAGCTGATGCCGTCGGGACCTGTGGCCTTCCTCACCTTGATCTTCCTCAGCTGACTTCTCACCTGATCAGATGTTATGGAGAGGCCGTCGGAGGAGGAGGAAGAAGAGGAGGAGGAGGGGGTTGTTGAGGGGGCATCTGTGGAGGAGGAGGAGAAGGAGAGGGCTGTTGAGGGGGGTAGCAGGGTACTCAGGGTACTCAGATGGAGTGTTGAGGGGGGTAGCAGGGTACTCAGGGTACTCAGATGGATGTCTGAGAAGCAGGCTGGTCTGCACTCTGGTGGGTGGGGGTGGGGGTGGGGGTGGGGTTGGGAGCAGAATCAAATCTATTGAAGAACAGATTCAGTTCATTTGCCCACTCCTTGTCTCCTGCTTCAGGGCCCCTCCCACACCTTCTGCTGTGACCTGAGATGTTATTCAGGCCCCTCCAGACTTCTCTTGCATTTTTATGTTGTAAATGCTCCTCCATCTTTTCCCGGTAGCTGGCTTTCCCCTCCTTGATTTTTATCTTGAGCTCCTTCTGCACCCTCCTCAGCTCTGTAAACAGTCACAGCGATGACGTGTGAAAACTCCCTCGGCAGGTAATATGGCCGAATGCTTACAGCCAGCAGCTCCACATCCTTAGTGCAGCGTTGTTCTTTAACGGTGATGTGCCCAGAGTTACACCACCTCTCATTCACATACATCGCTATTCTCCCGCCTTTCTTCATACCGCTCTCCCTCACGCTCCGGTCCGCTCTGATGAGGTGGAAGCCATCCAGAGTTACGAGCGTGTCTGGAGTGAGTTCATTCAGCCATGTCTCCGTGAACTGCATGATGCTACACTCCCTGTACTCCCTCTGAAGCCAGGTGAGTGCCGTCAGCTCCTCCATCTTATTAGGGAGAGATCTTACATTCCCCATAATTGAAGACGGATGGTTTGTACCGTCTTTTCTTTTCCCGACACTTCACTCCGGCTCTGCATCCCCTTCTCTTCCTCCGTAGTTCTGCGGGGATGTCCGGTCTTTCGGCTGGTAAAGATAAAGAGATACAGATAAAGAGATAAAGATAAAGATATACTTTATTGATCCCCCGTGGGGGAAATTTGCTCATTACAGCAGCTCCAGAAAACAGGGGACAGGAATATACTTATAAAAAATAAAAATAAAAGTTAAAAACAGATCAAACATATTTACATCATTTAAATAAAAAAATACAATAATGTAAAAAAAGATTTAAAAAAAAAACGAGTAACCGGTTGTAACCGAAGCTGGCACAGCGCAGTCAGCTGTTCACGGGTGTAAACAATGGAGCCGTGACTGAATGGGTCTCCCGAGGAAGTTTTAAAGAGTCCACAGAGAAAGAAAAACATAACTAATACTCCAAAAAGAAGAATATCCATGTTTGTTGTTTGGAGTTGGAGTTACTCGCGAAGTTACAGCAACAAACAGTCAATATTAACAAAATAAACTAGAAAACAATAACGAGGGGGGTCGGAGCTGCCGTAACAAGCTGCCACCCAGAGCGGAGCTGGATACGGGATGCTTACACACACAAGGAATTGAACTTCGGTGAACTGTGCTCTCTTATGTACAAGTATCACAATACGCAAAGAAGAGTAATATGTACAAGACTAAATAAGAAACAGTGTCACCCTGATGGATGAGGCTTCAGTCAACCAGGCCGATCTGGCGGAAATCCTTGCTTCACCTGACCTGAGACTCCCTGCTACAGCAGCTGTCAGCACCAGTGCATCTTCGCGGGAGGCGAGTGCTGATAGGAGTACTTGGTCGGCCGCAGCCGGAATGAAGCGCCGCTTAATGTTGCGGGAGGCTGTTGCCAGACGCTCAGGGGGTCTCCCTCGGGCAGGGTCTCCAATCGCGGACCCTCCACCAACAATCGCCGTCCCCCGCGCAGATGCAGCGACCAGTAGGCCTATCCGATCCGATAAGCTCCCGCGTATCATCTCCTCCACCTCTCATTCCCCCCACAACCTTAGTTATTGGAGATTCCATAATCAGAGATATCCGCTACTTTAACGCCATTACTCACTGTTTCCCTGTGCCGCTGTCCAAATTATTTTAGATAAACTGCTGCACTTACTTCCCTCTCTCATATCAGGGACGTTACAAAAAAGGTATTTTATCACCTTGAGAGCACAGGAGTTATTCAGGGTTAAGGGTCTTGCCCAAGTACATGTTGGGCAGCTGGGGATTGAACCCACAACTTTCTGGTTGTAAGATGACCGGCTCTACCAACTGAACCACAGTTAGCCCAGATGGGTTAGGTGCAGAGTTTTTCAAGTCCAACTGTGATCAGATTGCTCCCTTGCTGCTAAAAATGATTACTCACTCTATTAAGAACAAAATATTTTCACAATCCTCTTATAAGGCTAATATTTGTTTGATACTGAAAAAAGGGAGGGATGACTCACATCCAATGGCGTATAGACCTCTCAGTCTCTTAAATTAGGGCCAGAAAGTGGTAGCTAAAATACTGGCCACTAGACTTGGTAGACATATTCCTTCGTTATTATGTCCTCACCAAAATGGCTTCTTATCTGGCAGATATTCTTTTTTTAACACTCCTCGATTATTTAATATAATGTACGCTAAATGCCAAGTAAACAGTACGCCTACAATTATTTCTCTGGATGCCGAACGTGCATTTCATCTTATTGAATGGAGGTATATGCATGCCACTCTGTATGAATGTACCAGATTAGCCAGCTTGCGGTCTTCCTCTGACAGGCAGGAGCAGCTCTCGGCATACAGGACACGCAGGTGACTGGGAACAGAAACAGAGACAGGGTGAACATGCTCAAACACTGCAGATGTGCTTGTGGACAGGGGTTCCACACCCTCCAACACCTGTGCAGACTGAAGGACTCCTGTGACAGCTCCTCTCTTTAAAGTGACAGGTGCAGCACCAGGGTTGAAGACTCTGATGGGGATGCTGGTGGAGCCCTGTGGCAGCACCACAGCATGAGCCACTAAAACATGTTGTTTTTTAATGAAACCTTTAGTTGGGCTTAACATCATGTCTCTTTCTGCAGCACCGTGAAGACTTGAATCGCCGGGGACTACATATTCACATCCTGCCTCCAACACTCTTGTACGCGCCACCCTGACAAGGTGTGCCTCATCTTGGTGGCTAGCGCCGTTTACACTGAAGAGTGTTATCTCTCTGCGGCCATAGTCCAGGGGGGCCTGCGTCTGTTGCAGGATAGGATGACCCAGGATAACTTCTGTATTTGCAGCTGTGTCAGCCATGATAAAGTTCACTTGAGCAAACCTGCCCGCAACATGCAAAGGCAGGATGACTTCTCCTAAGATGGCTAAACCATCAGGTCCAATGCCTTAAAGGACTTGTGTTGTAGACGGCTGAATAGGGGGCTTAAAGGAGTTAAAATGATGGAGAGGCAGCACGTTTGTCCGTGCTCCAGAGTCCAACAAAGCGCAGATTTTGACTCCATGAATCTCGATCATGACACACATTTCTTCCTCCTGGCTGTTGGTGCTGATGACCACTGTGCTGGTGTCGGGGCATGGGTTTTGGTTGGTATTGGAGGAAGGCTGTGGGGGTTGACGGGGGGAAGGGCAGGCTTTCTGAATGTGTCCCACACCGGAACAGTTGTGGCAGATAACTTCTCCTAAACCAGTCTTTTTGTACCTGCTTTTGTTGCTGCTGATTGGGTTTCAGGGCCCCTTGTGATGGTCTGGTGGGTGTTCTGTGTGTGCTTCCTGTGACTTCACACACTGGAGCAGAAGCGGGTTCACGTAGTGTCGCTGTTCGGCTTCCCTGGGTTGCAGCACTGCAGCCCCCTGGACACATTAACTGTGTTACGGCCCGGGCAGTCATCCTTGTGGCTTCATACCTGTGTGCGATATCATAGGCTTTGGCTAGAGTGTGAGGGTGCTCCTCCAGCAGTTTTTGAACCACCTCAGCATCTGCCAGGGTGTTGGTGAAGATCTCCACACTGATGCCGTCCTGCTCTGTCTCACTCCGGTCAGCATACAATATCAAGACCTTCTCGTAGATGTCATCTCTGAGTGTGTGGAAGGTCTCACCTGGTCTCCTGACTCTCTGCCTCAGTTCAATGCTGATGGCTGCAGCATGCTCAGAGCAGGGCCCGTAAGCAGTCTCTATTTCCTCCACAATGCGCTGGTAGCTCATCCTGGCAGACTTGGGATTTTTGTGAACAATGGCACCAGCTGCGCCAGCCAGACTGAACCTGAGTTGGACGGCCATGGTCTTTTCAGTCCAGCGGTTAGCCTTGGCACAGCTTTCAAACTGATAAAGAAAGTATTTTCATGAATCTGATCCATCAAACTGACCTGGCAGCAGCGTGGGGATTCTCTCCTTTGCTCCATATGGTTCATCATCACAGTCTGTGGAGTCACCGCCGATCATTGTTCGAATACCGGACAAGCCCCCAGTGTTACCTTTTTAGCTTCTTCGTCCTTAACCGTGGTTCAGGGAAGCTTCTTGGCTCGTTTTAGGCTGGTAACAAATCGTCCATTTATTAGGTGCACAAAGCATGAGGAGAGACGCTGTAGATTCACTTAACCGGGTCACTTTATTCATAGACACCTGTACCTGCACACATACTCGTACTCGTTGCGGGAGACTCACACAACTTCTCATTGCCTATGTAAAGGGTTGAAAAATGTGGTCATAATTATTTACAATGTTACAATTCACTTAGCAGATGCTTTTATCCAAAGCAACATACATCAGTAATCCATTCATACACCGCCATGAAGCAACAGGAGCAAAGCAGGGTTAAGTGTCTTACACAATTACTATTTATATATTCAAAATGTGTTTTGTCTTAAGCTAAAAACAAAGGTTATTAAAGATTTAAATAAATAATTGTATAAATAGGTTCAAAGTCATTGGGACAGTGGAAAAGTTCATTATAGTGAAAATACAGTTCATTGCTAAAGAACAAGTTAAATGAGTTAAAAAGAGACCCCAATATAATTTTTTATGTTTATGTATCTCAAAGATTTTAAAGCTAGTTACAATGTTATTGCAATACCGAACCATGTCGCAAGAGGGCGCACAGCGCTTGTGTTGAGCATAATACCCCAAAGAGGCAAGTTCTGCAGGATTAATCCTGCAGCCGAGCTGAACACAGCTAAACTTTGTTGCTTCTTTGTATTTACATACAGGTGGGTTTATTGTCCTCAAAACCACATGCATAAACACCAGTATAATTGTTAAGAGTGTTTGGAGTTTTGTCAGTAAAGCACAAGGTTTGAAACAGAGTATTTTTACAGTTATGTATGTGTGAAAAGTAGAAATGTGAAGATGTACACTAGCATGCTAGGCTAGCGCACCTGTTGCTAATGCATAGTAACATTACGGAGCACGTGGAAAAGCTGAGACACAAAGGGGTTTGTTATGTTTTGATAATGATTCAGAAATCATACAGAGAGCTAATGTGAACATTTCATGTTCTAATTTATGTGTGTATGTTTCTGGTTGACTCAAGAAGAGACATTAGTTATGTGTGAATGTGTAATATCTGAGTATGCTAATTTGAGTAAGGAAATACCACAGCTATTCAGGTTAACATAATATATTGTTTAATAGGTAATGCAATGTAAATGTAATATTAGTTACAGAGAAGATGTATGTTTAATATGTAAAGGAAACAGAGAATAAATCCTGCAGCTGAGCTGAATACAGCTAAACTTTGTTGCTTCTTTGTATTTACATACAGACAGACCACTGCAGGGTAAAGACACACTCCTCCCTGGCACCCCAAGGCCAGGTCGGGGGAGCAACACCTACATTTCCCATCAGCCACCTACTTAAAGGGACAGGCTCAGGCCGGTAACACCTGTCACAAGTAGTTTGTTCAGTTGATCAATTAAACAGGTTGTGACTTGCAAAGGAAATTAAAAGGGATGTAAAGATTCATCGTGAGGCAGTTGAAAATCAATTCAAAGGAGTCACGGTAGTAATGAGTTATATTTATTAATATTCATTAAATGTATTCATGTTCATATAAATACATGACTAAAACGTTTCAAATGGAAGTAACTTTACAGTTTTATACTGAAGTATTTTGCGTAAATTCCGTAAAAGAGTTTAAATGAATGAAACGCTAAACTGGAAGTACAGCCCGATTTTATTTTGAAATTGCTTGAGTGTATTTCCGGTCCTGGCAGTGGAGGAGCCTCAGCCTGTACTCAGTAACGGATTTGATTTAAAGAGCCCATATTATGCCCTTTTTGGGGTTCATATATTTAATCTATGTACCTACTTTTGTATGTTCACAATAGATAAAGTCTGAAAAAAGTGTCTGTTTTCATGTCCTGCTCCTCCTTGCTCCCTCTCCGTTCTGAGTCCGTCAGCTGCACTCTGTTGAGCCCACACTGTTAGACCCCACGTGGGCCAAGTCTGCTCTGATTGGTCTACCGATCTGCTCTGTCATTATTGGTCAGTTGCTCAGCATGCGTCTTGGAAATTTCAACATGAGCTGCAGGGCTTGCAACAACGAGCCAATGGGCTTAGATCAGTGATATCACACTGACAATGACGTCGGACTGACACATTTTTATCGAGGGGGGCTAGAACCGAGCGTTACATGCAGCTAATGCTGCAGCTAATGCTACAGCTAACAGGAGGAGGTAGGAGAAGCAGCGTTTCCGCGGACTTTGAATTTTTGCACATGGATGTGCCTAAACATGCACAGGACACTTGGAAAATACACTGAAGAGCATATAAAACCAGAAAAAGCATAATATGGGACCTTTAAGTACATCACTTAAAAAAACAACTTAAGTAAAAGTATTCCAGTAAGGAATCTTCTTTCCTCCTCTGTGAATAGCATGTATTTAACGTTTCTAAACCGTATCTCCAATAATCATATCTACTTTAAGTACTAAAATGAACACAAAGATCCATTGGTGGAGTCAATAAGTCCAGACTAAAGAGTCTTTAAGTAAAGTCAATGATGTTGTTAGCAGGAGCTAGCTGCGGCTAACACTGTGCTGTGTGCGTCTATGGACTAAAGGCTCTGCTCCCTGAAACATGAGCAGGAAACACGTTTCCAGCAGTGGAAAGAAAACCTACCTGCTCTCTGCAGCTTGATTTCAGGTATTAAAATCACATCCAGCACTTTTCTTTGTCGGTGGAGCTCCTCTTCGTATCCACATGTTGTTGCCTCTGATATATCTCTGATAACCGCAGCGAGCAGCCGCCGTCTGAACAAATCTTTAAGATCCTGAAACCCGGACATCTGACACACATCCAAGAGTCACAGAAGAAAAACTCAACACTGACGTTACTCTGATACTCTGATACTCACCCTACAACGACACACGTGCTATCTCCTTTGAATTTATGTAAAAATATTGAAACCCCAGCTGAGTGATTTGTACCATGGCTAAAATGAGCAGTGTTACCCCACTGTGTTTTCCAGAATTTTAAATTAGAATCGCAAGAATGTGTTACCTGAAGTAGAAGTAAATCAGCGTCACTTCTTTTACATAATAGAAAGATCGCCTTCCTTTTAGTGATATCCCTAATACCTCTGACATTTAAAGACATGACATTAAGTGAATTAAATGTATTAATAGACATTAAAGACTAATATTACAACAGTTTCCCTGAAAAGTGTGGAAAGAAAAACAAAAAGACAAATAACACAAAACTCAAAATCCTGTTTTAGGATGAGCACAGAAGCTACTGCAGCTACTGCAATAGATTAATAAAGCTGTATCTTAAAGGGCTTAAATATAAGTGCTAAGTCATACTTCTCTTCAGTCAACTCAAAATTACTGATTAAGTCTCTCTTACCAAAATAAAGAGTTTATTCAGGTACTAAATAATATTAAATAACGCACTTAAAACTGCCTGAAAGAAAATTGTTCGTGCATGGAGCTTATCATCAGAGACAACAAAACAAAGGATGCAAGGAAAAGGAAATGTTACTCCTCATTTATTAAATCTCTACATGACTGAAAGGATTAAACTAGCCTACTTTTTGGAAGTTAGTAGCAACAAAAAATTAAACGATCATGTATCCCCTGGGGGTAATTTAAATAAGGTGCTGGCTCACCCTCTACTGGCGGCCATAAATCATGTCTATCAGGTCATCTACCTATGAAAATTATTAGGATAAGTGGGCCGATGTCCAACCGGGGAAGGATGGAGGCAGCAGCATATAGGCTACACATAATAACAGTAGTTTTAACGCAAAGAACACGCATAGTCAAAATACAATGCATTTTCAAGCGCCTTATGCATTTGAGAGCCATTTTCATCTCACCTACTGTGGAGTTGTACTGTGTCTTTGCAGCCTCATGTCATCACTTACATGTCTTTTATTTTGACTCTCTTACCATCAATATGTGCAAAGGGTCCTCTAAAGCCAGCTTCCTTCCCATCCTTCCTCACCTGCTCCACCAACGGCCACAGTTTGTTTCTGGCGTCCTTAGTTTCCAGCGTCAGATCTTCAAAGATCTTTATCCTCCTTTCCGTGAGCCAGGTTGATGTTTTGGCGTCCCTCCAGATCTTGTCCCTGTGAGAACGTGACAGGAACTGCACGATGATGCTGCGGCTTGAGCGAGCCTCTCCAGAGAGGAGACCCAATCTGTGTTTGATGTCCCCCGAGAAGGCCCGCTGAGCTGCGATGTCGGGAGAAACATGTCTGAACAGGTGGATGATGATCTTTTTGAAGTTCTCGCCTGCTTGTTCAGAGACCCCAGCAACTCCAATATTCCATCTCCTCTGGTGGGCATCCAGGTCATTGCATTTGTCCTTCAGCACAACATTTTCTTTCTCCAAGACTTGAACTCTTTTCTGCAGAGTTTCAACCTTAACTGCTACCTCCCCCACCTGGTTTCCCATGAATTGGAGAGAGTCTGTTAGACTTTTAATGGTGTTCGTATTGTCTTTAACTGTTGTTTCAAGTTATTCTTCCTGCATCCTCTCAATTCTCTCCATGATAGAGAGCAAGACCGAGTTGGACACAGCTGGCTGTTCTTTCCTGCTCGCTGGCCAGTTTTTTAGATTTCTTAGCCGGTCTTGCTTTTGTTTCTGAGGCCGTCTCTAGATAAGAGGTTTGATAAGATAAGATAATCCTTTATTTATCCCACAACGGGGAAATTTACTCATAACATCCATCTGGTGCTCCAGGGATTTCCATGCATATGAATGCATTGAGGAACGAAAATCCTCATTCATGTCCAAAAAAACAAAATAGATTATATTAGATAGATATTATCGCGATAGATGGTATAGATAGATGGATCATAATGATAATTAAACAAGACAACACTACCTTTATTGTCTGTAATATATACGGGTTTAACTCCCATGCCTCCAACAAAACCTTGTTTGATGAAATAACCTGCAAGTTAAAAGATCTGACAAACAAATACCAAAATTTCTGATGACATCATGGACAGATACCCACCTAGACTAAAACAAGCTTCACAAAGTAACAACCTTGTTTCTTTTCTGCTCTAACCTCTCTTTAACCAACGTGTGGCGGTTTTTCAACCCTAACAAAAAATAGTTTACTTGGTGCAATAGGAATTTAACCTTAAAATGGAGAATTCTTAATCTCCTCTTGTGCACTTCAGTTTGTGAAGGAGGTGAATCATCTGTACGCCCCTTTATCAGACTATAAACAACTCATTCTGAAACTAGGTGCTAACAAGGAAACATCTCATTTGCGAGGATATTGGGAATTGAATAATTCTCTATTAAAAGATCATTTATTTAATGACTCTGTTAAAATTCTTATAGAGGAACTCCTTGAAGAAAGCCTAGTGAATCATTATAAGAAAAGCTGGGAATTTTTCAAATACAAGGTCAGATGTGTTGCCATCAAAAGAAGTAAGGAATTGAAAAATGAAAAAAGAATGAAAGAAACAACCTTAATACATGAACTCGACCTTCTACTGACGAAAGATCTTCTTCATTTGGAAGAAGAACTTCTATTGAAGGACCTGCAGCTACAGATGGATCAAATGTATCTTGAACTTGTGAAAGGTTCCTTCATTAGATCGAGAGCCAAATGGTTAGAAGAAGGTGAAAGAAGCACAAACTACTTCTTTGCTTTAGAGAAAAGGAACTCTAAAAGGAAAGCTTTAACCACTCTTTATATTGATGGTGTCCCTTCTGAAGACCCTCAGGTCATTTCTAATTTTTTAACTTATTTGATGTTAAACAATAAGAATCAAAGTTTAAGGCTGATGACTGTGAACGTTTTCTGGAAAAAATTCAAACATATACCTTCTGTAGATGAAGACCTCAAACTTATATGTGAGTCTGAACTAACTACAGCTGAAGTTAAAGAGGCGCTGTTCTCAATGAAGAAAGGCAAAGCACCAGGTATTGATGGTCTGTCTGTTGAATTCTATATGCAGTTTTGGGAACTTATTCAAAGTCCATGTACAAGGAGAGATGGCAACTACAATGAAGCAAGGAATTATATCTCTTCTACCAAAACCAGACAAAGACCCGTTATTAATATAAAACTGGCGTCCCGTTACCCTTTTAACCATAATTTCACTCAATATGTTGACTGCCATACCAGGGACAATAAAACTTTGGACTTACTGTATGCAAACACCAAGGATGCATACAGATCATCACCCCTCCCCCACTGGGGCACTCAGACCACAACCTGGTAAGACTGCATTCCATTTACATACCTATGGTGAAAAAACAAACCCCCACAACCAGGTATGTTAAGAAGTGGTCTAAGGAGGCCACTGAGGCACTGCAGGACTGCTTCGACACCACTGACTGGGAGGCGCTGTGCAGCCCACATGGAGAGGACATCGGCGGTTTAACTCACTGCATCACAGACTACATAAACTTCTGTGTTGAGAACACTGTACCCACCAAAAAAATACAGTGTTTCTCCAACAACAAACCCTGGGTGACCCCTGAGCTGAAAACCCTGCTCAATGAAAAGAGAAGGGTTTTTAGATCTGGAGATAGAGAGGAGCTGAGGAGGGTGCAGAAGGAGCTCAAGGAAAAATCAAGGAGGGGAAAGCCAGCTACCGGGCAAAGATGGAGGAGCATTTACAACATAAAAATGCAAGAGAAGTCTGGAGGGGGCTGAATAACATCTCAGGTCACAGCAGAAGGTGTGGGAGGGGCCCTGAAGCAGGAGACAAGGAGTGGGCAAATGAACTGAATCTGTTCTTCAGTAGATTTGATTCTGCTCCCAACCCCACCCCCACCCCCACCCCCACCCACCAGAGCGCAGACCAGCCCGCTTCTCAGACACTCCATCTGAGTACCCTGCCACCCCCCTCAACAGCCCTCTCCTCCTCCTCGACCGATGCCCCCTCAACAACCCTCTCCTCCTCCTCTTCCGGCCTCTCCATAACAGCTGATCAGGTGAGAAGTCAGCTGAGGAAGATCAAGGCGAGGAAGGCCACAGGTCCCGACGGCATGAGCTCCAGACTCCTGAAGGACTGTGCAGACCAGCTCTGTGAGGTTCTTCTGCACATCTTTAACCTGAGACTGGAGAGGGTACCGACTCTGTGGAAGACTTCCTGCGTGGTGCCAGTCCCAAAGACATCTCACCCCAGGGAGCCTAACCACTTCAGACCTGTGGCCCTCACCTCTCACCTGATGAAGACCATGGAGAGGATCATCCTCAACAACCTCCGCCCCCTGGTGACTTCAAATCTGGATCCTCTACAGTTTGCCTACCAGCCGAACATCGGGGCGGATGACGCCGTCATCTACCTGCTGCAGAGATCCTGGACTCACCTGGAGAACACCGGCAGCACTGTGAGGGTCATGTTCTTTGACTTCTCCAGTGCCTTCAACAACATCCAGCCTGCACTGCTCAGGGGGAAGCTAGAGAGGGCGGGACTGGACTGTCACCTGGCTGCATGGACAACGGACTATCTCACCAACAGACCACAGTATGTGAGGCTTCAGGACTGTGAGTCTGACATGGTGGTCTGCAGTACAGGGGCCCCGCAGGGGACAGTTCTCTCCCCTTTTCTCTTCACCCTGTACACCTCGGACTTCTGTTACAACTCTGGGAGTTGCCACCTGCAGAAGTTCTCCGATGACACAGCCATCGTGGGGTGTGTGTCTAAGGGGAGCGAACAGGAGTACAGGCAGGTCATCATGGACAGGGATGGACTGGGACCAAAAAATGGCCCTGGCATTTTTGGCCATGGCGGCCCACCATGATTATTTATACGATATGCGGAGGCACACGACATACCAGAGAATATATGCGCACATTGTGTTGTTTAAAAAATTCAAATAAAGCGCAGTAGCCTACATGGAAGAGTTGAGCATTTGCACACTTTTAGCCTACAATTTCCCCAGATACTATTTAGTGAAGATGTACACACATCCCAAAACATTTTCATTGTTAATTCCACGGGCTATCATCATTTCTGTTTTCTGTGTCATTCCAGTGTCTTTCTGACTGCGGGCGTGTGTAGCCTACGTATACCTGTCTGTCTGCGCAAAGACATTTGATAGGTTTGCTTGTTATACTGCGTCAAGATTGACAACAATTTCGACCAATCATGACTGACTTCAGATCTCAGAAAGTTGAGTGCGTTCTGAAGCCGACCACTCATTAATTTGTTGTGGATAAGTTATTTAAGTTTTCTCCTCTCCACGTCGACGACAATCACGCAATGTATAATGCAGGTGGCTTCTTTGCTACTGATGCAGGTTGCAGACAAACGCTCAAATGCATGCCAATCCCCACCACACACACACACACGCACACACACACACACACACACACACACACACACACACACACACTTCTTCCCGGGCTGACAGTAGCTATTCTGACCTCCTCCTCCTCAATCTGTCCCTGCTGCTGGGTCACGTCTCTCTCTCTCTTCCTCCTCTTCCTCCGAAGAATCCACCTGTGCACTCGACGGCCCTGCACTCGCTGCTGCAGTCGAACTTGCAAACATATTAGTGATTTTGGCACATTTTGCTGCGTCCACTTGTAGGCTTTTTAGCCTTTTTTCTCTGAGCTTCTCTGCGCCCCCCTTGCGCGTTTGTTGTTTCTTCTCCATTTCAATTCACACTCACTCACACTCACTTCTCTCCAACTCCGGTCAGCTAGCTTAATGACAAAATTTGATAACCTTTGGCCGGGGAGGGGAGGGGCGGGCCGAGGAGGGCTGAGAGATTTCATTGGACAAGCCCAATGTCCTTCAAGAAAATCAACCAATGGGCCGCGTTTCGTGTCTCAAATACCGTCGCGGGGGGTGGGTGCACGGGGGATTTCCCGACGTAAGACATGATGTAAATAAACAACGCGGAAGTAGCGGCCATAGCAACAGAGTCCGCTATACAACGTTATAATGATAATATTTGTCTTTATATCAATGCTATGTGTAATCCAATGGAATGACAACATCCACAAAAGAGTGGAGAACAACATACTGACGAACAGAAAACAGAATGCAGCCGTTTAATTACGTGCACGGAGATCGTAGTGGTCGCATGCAGACACTTTAGGCGGTCACTATATAAACGTCATTCTCTTCCTATTGGCTCAAATTAAAAATCTCCGGAGTGTATTCGGCTGCGTTCAGACATCAGCTCCTCTGGATTATCTGCGGAAAAAATACTAGGGGTCTGGCAGGACAAACTCCGGTTAATATCGTAGTAAAAAATGCGTTCACACATACAGCTCCTTCTGGAAATCTCCGGAGTTTTTCAGGAGATTTCTGTATGTGTGAAAAGGGTTTGTGGTGGCGTCTGCACTTTTCTATGCAGTGGTCTGCTGGGGAGGAGGGAGCACAGAGAGAGACAGGAAGAGACTGAACAGACTGGTCAGGAGGGCCAGTTCTGTCTTGGACTGTCCTCTGGACTCTGTAGAGGAGGTGGGTGAGAGGAGGATGTTAGTGAAGCTGACATCCATCATGGACAACCCCTCAGACAGACTCAGACACCCACCCAAGACAGAGCGCTACCGCAGGTCGTTCATCCCATCTGCCGTCAGACTGTTTAATCAGACTCTTTAACAACATCACCACCTCATGACTCATTTCAGTAATGCTACACACTGTGTGTGTTTTTTAATAACAATAACTCTTTCCACAAGTGGAAGTGTACATACCTTGTAATATTCTATTATTGTATTTTTTCATTCAACTGATGTAAATATGTTTGATTTTTAACTTCTATTTTTATTCTTAATAATTATATTCCTGTTTCCTGTTTTCTTGAGCTGCTGTAATGCAAAAATTTCCCCCATGGGGTATCAATAAACTTTATCTTTATCTTTATCGTTATTGATTGAGCCAGAATCTATATCGTTATAGAGTCTGGCTTTATGCAAACAGAGTAAAAATAGGTCTGGACTCCATTATAGCAGAAACTCAGACGGGATTTATGAGAAACAGACACATTAGTTGTAATATAAGACTCATCTTAGATTTGTTAGATTATGCTGATGCAGTCAAATCGAAAGCACTTCTTTTGTTTCTGGACTTTTACAAAGCCTTTGACACAATCGAACACAGATTTCTTTTGCAATCCCTCAAGACATTTGGTTTTGGTACTCGTTTTGTCAACATTGTTAACATGTTTTAAAAGATATTAACAGCTCAGTTGTAATCAATTTAAATACATCCAAGAGATTCCAAATCAACACAGGGGTAAGACAAGGTTGCCCAATTTCACCCTTTTTATTTATCATAGTCACCGAACTACTTGCAATCAATATCACAAATGACAAAAACGTTAAAGGAATTACGATATTTGAAAGAGAGTTAAAAATATCCCAGCTTGCAGATGATACTACGCTTTTTTTAAAGAACAAAGACCAACTGAGTAACTCTATTAAATTAGGCTTAAAGCTAAATATGTCTAAATGTGAAATGTTACCCCTGCATGACTCTAATGAATCAGTCATTGAAAATATCCCAATAAAAGATTCTGTCAAATATTTGGGAACAGTTATAACTAAAAATGTCATAGCTAGACAACACTTACATTTCTCAAACAGAATTCAGAAGACTATATTTAATAACTGGCTTCAAAGGGATCTCTCTATCCTCTGTAGAGTTCTCCTCTCTAAAGCAGAAGGTCTGTCCCGGTTTGTGTATCCATCCATCTCTCTTTTTGTAAATAACTCTACATCCTCAACTATAAAAACAGTATAACCTGTAAAAGAGACAAAATCCCTCACACACACTGCTCAACTTGATCAATAAAAGGAAAGACAACAAGGTGTACTACTACAATACCTCGTCAGGTGAGAGTTTCTCAAAATATTGAAGCAGAGGTCTCCAGTGAGTGTAAAACCTATCAGAGCACCCTCTAAGAGAGAATTTAATTTTCTCCAACTTAAGGAGAAATAAGACATCGTGCAGCCATGCTTTGAAGGAGGGAGGTTGTGAAGATTTCCATAAGAGAAGGATTTTCCTGCGGGCAATTAAAGAGGCAAAAGCAATAACATTGTCCTGAGTGGTCGAGGTGGCAAGATCGTCAGGAGACCTACCGAAAATAGCTATATGTGGGGATGGATTGATGTTTACACCTAAAATAGCGGAGATGGACTTAAAGAAGGATTGCCTACCACAAGTTTCATCAATTGTATCCGGAAATATTCTGGAGAGTTTATATTTGCTGTAATGAAGTCTGTGGAGCACTTTAAACTGGATAAGAGACAGCCTAGCGCAGCTAGAAGAAGAATTAACAGCCCCAAGCGCCTTTTCCCAGAAATCCTCAGAATGGTTGGTTTGTAATTCGCTTACCCAATCAGCCTTGATCTTTTTTACTGTGGACTCGTCAGTTGTGAACAGGAGGTCATAAAGGAAGGAAACCTGACCTCCGGGCAAGACTCTTGCCTTGAGTGCCAGATCAATGCCACTGGGGTTTGGAACATGAGGAAATGCCGGTGAGTGGGTCCTAGCAAAATCACGGAGCTGAAAATATTGAAAAAAGTCTGAGCCATTTAATAATAATAATAATAATAATAATAATACATTTTATTTAAAGGCGCCTTTCAAAACTCTCAAGGTCACCTTACAGAGCAGAGATAAAAAAAAAACAACAAAGTAACAACACAACGATGAAATTAACATTAAAAAAACACAAATGTACAGGATGTAAAGGAGTTATGAGAATGGGTGGAGAATGATCAGACTGAATATGCCAGTTTAAAAAGATGTGTTTTGAGATGAGATTTGAAAATGGAGAGAGTGTCGATATTACGGATTTGTGGTGGGAGGGAGTTCCAGAGGTGGGGGGCACAGCGGCTGAAGGCCCTGGACCCCATGGTGGACAGGCGGGCGGGTGGTGCAGTGAGTTGAATGGAAGAAGAAGACCTGAGAGTGCGGGTAGGTATGTTGATGTGCAGGAGTTCAGAGATGTAAAGTGGAGCGAGGTTGTGGATGGCCTTGAAGGTGAGAAGCAGAATTTTGAAGGTGATGCAATGTTTAACCAGGAGCCAATGAAGCTGCTGTAGGACAGGGGTGATGTGATTAACAGAGGGCGTTCTGGTGATGATGCGAGCGGCAGAATTCTGGACCAGTTGAAGTTTGTGGATGGACTTGAGAGGGAGACCAAAGAGAAGGGAGTTGCAGTAGTCAATGCGGGATGTAACCAGGGTGTTGACGAGGATGGCAGTACTGCTGGGAGTGAGGGACGGGCGGAAGCGATTAATGTTACGTAGATGGAAATAAGCAGACCGGGTGACATTATTGATGTGAGCTTGGAATGATAGTGTGCTGTCAAGGATGACACCCAGACTCTTAACCTGAGGGGAAGGGGAAACTGAGGAGTGGTCAATAGCCAGAGAAAAACTGTCAAGTTTGGAGATTGTTGATTTGGTGCCGATGAGGAGAAGCTCGGTTTTGTCACTGTTTAATTTGAGGAAGTTGAAGGTGAACCAGGATTTGATTTCTTGCAGGCAATCAGTCAGGGAAGTGGGCGGGAGGGAGGAGGTGGGTTTGGTGGACAGATAGAGCTGGGTGTCATCCGCATAGCAATGGAACTGGATGTTATACTTACGGAAGATATGGCCAAGAGGAAGGAGATAGATGATGAACAGAAGGGGGCCCAGGACAGAACCCTGAGGAACACCGGTGGTGACTGGAAATGGTTGGGATTTGAAGGTTCCGAGTTGAGTGAACTGAGTACGACCAGAGAGATAGGATGAAAACCAAGGGTGTGTCAGTGATTCCGGTGGAGGCAAGTCTGTCAAGGAGTGTGTGATGGGAGATGGTGTTGAAGGCTGCACTTAGATCAAGGAGGATGAGGATGGTTAGAAGTCCAGAATCAGCTGCCATGAGGAGGTCGTTGGTGATTTTTACCAATGCTGTCTCTGTGCTATGGAGGGGGCGGAAACCAGACTGGAACTGTTCATAGAGGTTATTGTCAGACAAATGAGTGTGAACCTGAGATGCAACTGTTTTTTCAAGAATTTTGGATAGGAAGGGTAGATTAGAGATAGGACGGAAGTTATTGAAGTCATTTGGGTCTGCAGCAGGTTTCTTAAGTATAGGGACCAGAGGTGAGGGAGGAATGAGGAAGACAGAGGGGGTAGGCAAGCTTTTACTAGAACAGTAGGGAGAGGGTCTAATGGACAGGTAGATGGTTTTGATTTCTGAATGAGGTCAGATATTTCAGCAACAGAAGGAAGTTTGAAACTTGAAAGTGAGTGAGAGAGAAGAGGTAAGAAGACTGGGAGAGATGAGATGTTAGGAGTCAGTTGCTGGTGAATCTTGTCTATCTTGTGAAAAATGACATTAAAGAGTTACAATAGGCGGTGGAAAACAGATGAGAAGCAAGAGAGTCCGGTGGTCGTAGTATGTTGTTGACGATGGAGAATAGTGTCCTTGTATTCCCTTCACCTGAGCTGATGATACCTGCGTAGTGAGTTGATTTAGCTGTAGAGACACTGTCCTTGTAGTGGAGAATGTGGTTATTGTACATTTCTCTGTGAATAAGAAGTCCAGTTTTCTTGTAGAGACGTTCCAGGCGACGGCCTTTTGTTTTGAGTAGGCGAAGTTCAGGTGTAAACCATGGAGCAGAGTGGGTGAATGAAACAGTCCGGGTTTTTAAAGGAGCCAGGGTATTTAAGAGGCTATGAAGACCATCATTGTAATGAGAAACCAGTTCATCGGGGGTGGATAAACAGTTTATGCTGGGGAGGCTGTCAATGCCACTGGAGAGAGCAGTTAAGTTAATGTCCTTGATGTTGCGATATGAAATGACACGTGGCAGATATTTTTTGGATAGTGTAAGTTTGACATTGAAAGATATTAACATGTGATCAGAAATGGGAAGGACATCTGCAGCGCAGTCACCAGAGCAGCAGATTAAGTCCAAGATATGTCCTTTGGAGTGTGTAGGAAAATCAATATGTTGCTGCAATCCAAAGCTGTCAAGGCAGGATGTAAAGTCCTTCGTCAAGGCATTGTTAGTTTTATCCATATGTATATTAAAATCTCCCAGCAATATTATGTTAGGGGAGAGTGAGCACAGATGAGTTAAAAATGAAGCAAATTCATTCAAGAAATCAGTATTGGGCTTTGGTGGACGATAGACAGTGGCCACTATGGTAGGTGTAGGCCCATTCAGTTGTAAGGCAATAGATTCAAAAGACAACTGAACAGGGACAGAAACAGGCGACACTTTCCAATTCTCGCGGTAAACTATCGTGAGACCTCCCCCTCTGCCAGAGGCACGGGGTTGACAGATGTAAACAAACCCTGGAGGGGTACATTCATTCAGCTGTGAAAAGTCATTAGGTTGTTGCCATGTTTCGGTTAAACACAAAAAATCAATCTTACGGTCAACCAGGAGCTCCTGGAGGAGAGGACCTTTGCTGGTAAGAGAGCGAGTGTTGAATAATCCGAAGTTGACATCGTTGTGGTCGTCTTTGAACCTGACGTTAGCTGACCTGGCTAGGCTGGCTAGGACAGTGTGGTCAACTTTCCGGCTGGAGTTTCTTCGGGGTTGGCGAGATGAGGACCAGATGGATTGTATTGGTGTGGAGTCATCAATTTGAAAGCCCCGTCGGGAACCACGGTGGATATATTTCCGACGGGCATGACGAGCGATGTCCAGGTAGAGATGCAAAGCCGGTCGAGGATCAGACAGGTGGAAGCGTAGTTGCAGGAGCTCAGCGGCTGTGTAATGGAGTACCGCTGCCGTTGGGTTGAAGACCAAGGACAGGGCAGTCCAGACGAGCACGGACCATACAAACATTTTATTAATCCACATTGTTGCCGATGATGGACTGGATAAGGGCTCCGGCAGCAGAAGCAGCCCAGGTGAGGAGTGGGAGCCCTGCACGCAACAGGTAAGCTAATAGGCTACCAATCCAAATTAACTCACCGGGTAATCTGATCATTTGGAAGTATGTCCAGGGAAGAATACAACAAATGCAAAAAGGGCCGTAGATCAGCAAAAACAGTCAGAGGAACCGGAGAGCAGCGGCAGCTAAACGCGCCAGCGTACACTCAACCGGACGTCAGGCCTTCATTTAAATGGAATGCAGAACGTAATTGGTCGAAACTGGCAAAAACATCATTAACGTATAAGTCACCCAGACAGCGCAGGCCATTCCTCTCCAAAGATGCAAATCGTGGGTCAATCCTAGCTGGTATAAAAAGGTGATTATTACAGATGGGCGGCGCTTTAGGGAGGGAGAGCCACCCAAAGTGTCGTCTAATTTGTGACCATATTTTAAGTGTGCCTATTACCACAGTATTAGACGCGAAGCTAGAGGGAGAGAGGGGAAGGGTGCCACACACCAGAGATGGGAGAGAAGAGGAGCAGGAGTCAGCCTCTAATCGGCACCAGCTGCACTGGGGTGACATAAAACCAAAGTATAATTTTGTGAACATTGGCTGCCCAATAGTAGCTGATAAAATTAGGTAGCCCAAGCCCACCCACTGACCTGCTCCTCTGGAGTAAAATTTTACCCGTTCTCGCACGCTTACCAGCCCAAATAAAAGAAGAAATAATGTTGTTAATAAATTTTTAAAAAGGACTTAGAGAGAAATATGGGGAGACATTGAAATAAATACAAATATCTGGGTAGCACGTTCATTTTTACAGTCTGTACCCTTCCCGCCAGAGATAGTGGCAAACAGTTCCACCTCTGTAGATCTGATTTGACTGCAGCAGTTAAAGCAGTGACATTTTTTTCATTTTTTTCCTAGGTACTTTATTCCTGTGTTAGATATTTTAAATGGTATGGATGACGGTGACATTTCTGCGGCCAGTTGATTAATCGGAAGCCATTCACTTTTCAAAATATTTAATTTATATCCAGAAATAACACCAAAAGTGTTCAGGAGCGAAAGGATAGCGACTTTAAAGCAACTGATAACGGCTCAATGGCGAGGGCGAACAACAGCGGAGAGAGCGGACAGCCTTGCCTAGTGCCGCGAAAAAGAGGAAAAGGTCTTGAACGCTGTGTGTTTGTACACACAGATGCGTAGGGGGAGGAGTAGAGTAGCTTAATCCAGGAGATGAAGCTGGCACTAAAACCGAATCGTTGCAAAGTGAAAAAGAGATAAGCCCACTCCACCCTATCGAAGGCCTTCTCGGCATTGAGAGTTATTACAGCCTCAGGCTCAGTAGAAGAGGACGGGGTGTGAATGATGTCGAGAAGCCTTCTGACATTAGAAAAAGAGTGCGTCCCCTTTATGAATCCTGTCTGATCTTCTGAGATTACTGTGGGCATAATAGCCTCCAGATGACAGGCTAGGACCTTAGCTAGAATTTTAACGTCAACAGAAAGGAGTGAAATTGGGCGATAGGATGCACAGCTTGCTGGGTCCTTGTCTTTCTTGTGAATGAGAGATATAGAAGCTTGCATGAGCATGGGTGGCAAGGTGCCCTGGTGGCATGATTGGTTAAACATTCCGAGTAGGAGTGGAGCAAGCAGGTCAGAAAACCGTTAAAAAAACTCCACAGGATACCCGTCAGGGCCTGGTGATTTGCCACTGCGCATTGAACAAATGGCCTCTTTGATTTCAAAGAGTGTTAAAGGGGCATCTAATGTCTGACTATCATTCGGCGAAACTTTTGGTAAAATTAATTTATCAAAGAAATGACATAACTGACTTTCATCGTTACGGGACTCGGAGGTATACAGCTTAGAATAAAATGACCTAAATATGTTGTTTATCTTATCTGGGTCAGAGGTTAGAGAGCCTGACTCGTCTCGTGTCTGGGTGATCTGGTTGGAAGCCAATCTGGCCTTTAGTTGGTGGGCCAGAAGGCGACCCGCCTTGTCGCCATGTTCGTGCATAGACCCACGAGAGCGGAGGAGGAGACATTCAGCTTCTGTAGTGAGAAGAAGGTCAAGCTCCGTTTGGAGTCCTAGCCTTTCTTTGTACAAGTCAGGTGATTGGGAAGTCGACAGTAAGACATCAAGGTTAGCTATAGATTTTTCTAATTCCCACTGGCGAGCCCTGCGCAGCTTGTTCGCATGAGACGTGTATGAGATAATTCTGCCTCTAATGAAAGCCTTCATGGTTTCCCACAATAATGAGGGGGAGGTTTCATCATTCTCATTAGTTTTGCAGAAAATTCCCGCTGGTTTTGATCAACACCAGTTTGCTTACAAGGCCAACAGATCCACAGACGACGCCATCTCACTTGCACTGCACACTGCCCTCACCCACCTGGAACAGCCCAACACCTACGTCAGAATGTTGTTTGTTGACTTCAGCTCTGCATTCAACTCCATCCAGCCCAGCGAACTGCAAACACTGCAGCTAGGAACCCCCCTCTGTCTGTGGATCCAGGACTTTCTATCCAACAGACCTCAACATGTCAGGCTGGGAGACAACATCTCCTCCACCATCATCCTCAACACTGGTGTACCCCAGGGCTGCGTCCTCAGTCCTATCCTCTACTCCCTGTACACCCACGACTGCACACCCACCCACAGCTCCAACACCTTCATATTTGCAGTCGACACCACCATTGTAGGACTGATCTCCAACAACAATGAGGCGGCCTCCAGAGAGGAGGTACAAACGTTCTCTGGGTGGTGTAAAAACAACAACCTGCACCTCAACACGAAGAAAACCAAGGAAGTAATAATTGACTACAGGAAAAAACAAAAAACACCCCACAACAGTCTGCACATAAACCAGGAAGAGGTGGAGCTTTAAGTTCCTGGGAGTGCACATCTCAGAGGACCTGAGCTGGAGCCTCAACACAGCACACATGATAAAGAAGGCACAGCAACGCCTCTTTTTCCTGTGGACCCTGAGGTGCAACAGACTCCCTCGCGATCTGCTGAAGAACTTTTACTGCTGCACAATCGAGAGCATCCTGACGTACGGCTGTACTGTCTGGTACTCGAGCTGCACTGCAGCAGAAAAGAAGAATCTTCAGCGGATTGTCAAAACAGCTCAGTGGATTGTTGGCTCCCCTCTCCCATCCCTCAGAGACACCCACTCAGGCGGTCTCCACAAGCGAGCCTCAAACATCCGGAGAGACACATCTCACCCTGTACACACACTGTATGTTCACCACCCTTCCCTCAGGCAGACTCAGGACCATCCGCACACGGACAAACAGACTACAAAACAGCTTCTATCCCAGAGCTGTGGACAAAACACTCCCCCCCCACATAAAAAGACGGGAATACAATGTGCAATAATTACCTAACTGCTGCAAACTGTTCAATATTACTTGTTTAATAACTTTGTAATTCACTGCTTTATGATTGTCTGTTTATTTACTCAGCCACTGCACTTTAACTTTAACTGTCTATTTATTTATTTATTCATTTATTCAGTCACTGCACAATAATAACTGTATATACTCTGTCACTGCACTATAACTTCACTTATTTTCACTATATCTATATATTTATATTTGTTTAATTAATCAGTCACTGCAAAAATAATAACTGTATATACTCTTTCAGTCCCCACAACTGTCTATTTATTTATTATTATTATCATTCATTCACTGAACAGCAATTTCCCTGGCCACTTTTTGCATACTTCTCTCTCATATCACCACAAATATATTTTTGTTGTTTTTGTAAACGCTGCTGTTGAAGATTGCTGCTAACAAAGTTTTGTTGTGTCCTTGTATACAATGATAATAAAGATTCTATATATTTACAATCTCTTTGAGGATTCTGGCAACATGTTGTCTTATGAAATGTTTATGTCAGTACATAACTTTCCAATCCCCTTCAGAAAATGTAATTCATTAACTTGTGCTATTCCAAACACAAGGATTGATTCAACTGGTTAAAAACCACTTAACCTACGGTGCTAATGACATGCTACTAGATGGACTTAATCTGACAGATAAAAAAATGTAACAATAAGCATGTTCGCCGGATATTTCAAAGAAATAATAAATTGGTTCCAACTGGAGATCTAAGCTTGAGAACATAAACTGGAGGAGGGCCTGGCTTTTACCTTATAGATACTGTATCACAAACAAAGCTAAAGAGGTACACTTCAAAATACCACATAAAATGTATCCTGTTAACTGCCTTATTGCTAAGTTTACAGATATTGAGGCTGAGTGCACTTTTTGCAAAACCGATACAGAAACAATTTCCCACCTTTTTTTGAATGTGAATTATCCAAAAGATTCTGGAAAGACATCCAATCTCATTTTTTTCCGGCTGCTAATTGTGTTTATTCTCTAAACCTGAAAGACGTTGTTTATTACTATGATAATAAGGAAAATATAGCTCTCTAAAATGTCATAAACTTCATTATACTATATGCAAAGTTTTTCAGTCACAAACAGAAATTCTCAAAGTCACTGACAAAGTTTTCAATTTTTCATTTAGAATTCAAGTTCCCTATTAAATCACTTCTTTTAATCAATGACAAAAAAACTACAATGTTCCGAAAATGGACTACTAAAAACGCATCTAAAAAACTTTCCCCTGTGCCTTCTTACCGGTGAAATAATCTAATTACTACAAGGTTGGGATTGAAATAAAAGAAATATAGACTACCAGGGTATAAGTAACAAAAGTGAAACCTTCCACTCAGAAATCAACATCAAAATAAATATGAAATTAATTGTTACATGTATGCAAGACAAGAATGTACAACTGAAGAAATGCACAAAACATTCCGAATTGAATGAATGTTGAATAAAACATCATCTGATAAAAATGTCTCTTATCTTTTTATCTCTTTCATGATCTGTGTCACTTTACGATCATCGTTAATGTTGGTGAATGGTCGGATGCGCGAGTCGCTTTAAATGTTGCGGCCGCAAGGAATTGTGGGGCAGCATATCTCATCTCCTTTCGTAAATGATGGTCCAGTGTATCCTATGCTAAAGGAGGTTATAAAGGGAGCATTGACCCATCTTTCCTTAACTTTGAGAGAATTCGAACGGCTCTTATCATGGCCGCCACTTAACTGCTTCCGAGGTTAAGGTAAAGTGGATAGTGAAAGGAGATAGGAGGGACAATTCGGATGCACCCCAAGATGGCGGACCGGGTGCAGCATGTTTTCTGTTAGCTTCGTCTGCATACTTTACCATCCAACTCAATTCTATGTGATCGTATGAATCTCTAATACACCATACTGACGCTCTAACCATAAAGTGCTCCGGAAACTGCAGCATGAAGACGAAGAAGAAGCTCTCTTCAGCCCGCAGTAGCTCGGAGATTGAAGACCACGATGATGCTAAGATGGAGGTCTCTACCGAGAGCTCCAAAAGAAAAGAGCCTTTGTCAGCAGCGAAGAACCCACCAGCAACTAAAAAGAAGGACACTGACTCAGAGGAAGGTAGGGAAGGAATGAACGAAGTCCTGGACGCAATAAAACAGCTAACTGGAAAAGTGGACACGCTAGGTACACAGATACAGCAACACTCACTTATGCTAGCTAACATAGCTAAAGCTGTTTAGTTCAATGCGGAGTCCAGCTTCAGACCACAGGCCGAGAAGCTTCAACTTTAAAGGTGAACAATGCAGAGTTCATGGAAAGAGTCCTGGAACTCACTGCTGTCAAGTCAGCACGCGTTTGATTTTTGCTGCTCATTTATCTGCTCCTTTACGGTAAAGAAGAAGAGAGTCGCTCTGACCCATGTGACACTGGACTGAAAGTAGATCAAAATAAAAGCACGGCAAAAGATTAGATAGATTGAATTCAATGTGATTTTACCTGTTTTAAATTTCACATAAAACAATGTCTTGATAGGTTTGCAAATAATTTCAGTAAACCATGAAGACATTACGGTGGCCCTCAAGGTAAACTGTTTAAATATTTAATAATTGTGAAACTAGTTCTCTACATGTAAAAATATTTTGTGAAACACTAAAATATTAAAAAAAAAACTAAAAATAACGTAGGAACTGCAAAAATATTATTATGCCTGCTGAGAAATATATTTCACTAACCATAAAGGGGAGGCTCGTACTGAAGACAGGATGCCTGAAAGTTAATTTTCCTAATAAGTGGATACTTGTTGTGCAGACAGAAATGTGTAGTAGTCCAGTCCAGGACTTGGAGCGCCTGGAACATGTAGGACTCTTCTGCTTAGTTGTTGATAGTTTGGAGTAAAGGTACAAGATGAAAAGTCTGCACATCATTTATAATAATTGAATGATTATATGGCTCTGGGCTTTAACAATATCACACCCTTTAATAGTAAACATTAAGACTCAAAGATTTAACGCACTGATCTGTAAAGGAGTCCTCTGTATTCCCTCACTCATTTGTATCGGCCTTCATATTATATATTATACATATTTCACTGTATGTGTTGCGGCCGCAACATTTAAAGCGACTCGCGCATCCGACCATTCACGAACATTAACGATGATCGTAAAGTGACACAGATCATGAAAGAGATAAAAAGATAAGAGACATTTTTATCAGATGATGTTTTATTCAACATTCATTCAATTCGGAATGTTTTGTGCATTTCTTCAGTTGTACATTCTTGTCTTGCATACATGTAACAATTAATTTCATATTTATTTTGATGTTGATTTCTGAGTGGAAGGTTTCACTTTTATTTCACTTTTCAAAGTCTGCCGAAACGCGGCTTCTCCTACGTCCTCCTGTTAGCTGCAGCATTAGCTGTATGTAAAGCTCGGTTCTAGCCCCCCTCGAAAAAAAATTGTCAGTGTGACGTCTTGTCAGTGTGAGATCACTGATCTAAGCCCATTGGCTCGTTGTGGCAAGCCCATGTTGTATGCCCGTTAACTTCTGTAGCACGTCCACGATATGCCGTAGCCTGCGCTAGCACAGTAGTGCTAAGGTGCTAATGTTTATGCTCCCCGGTCCTCGGAGCCAGAGTGGCTGAGCGACTGACCAATTACGGCAGAGCTGACAGGCCGACCAATCAGATCAGACTTGGCACACATGGGGACTCTGAACGTGGACACTTCAGAGCCTTAGAGAGAGAGTCAGAAGCGAGCAGGTGCATGGAGCGGCAGAACATGAAAACAGACACTTTTTTCGAACTTTATCTATTGTGAACATACTTTAGCAGGTACATAGATTAAATATACGAACCCCAAAAAGGGCAGAATATGGGCTTTTTAAAGGTGCACTATGTAGATTTGGTTGTGAAATTTGAAAGTTGGAGAAGTGAAAGTGATATATTTTCTGAACTGAATACACAAACTTTATTCAAAGTAAAAAATGGGTCCCTGGAACTCTGTTTGGAGATATAAAGCGACCAGGAGAGTTACGGGGTCACTGTTGCGGGCCCACCACCATAACTTCTCCAGTAGCATTTTATCTTCAAACAGTGTTACAGGGACCAAATGTTCCTCTGAGGACAGTTTGTGTTTGGGTTTATGATTGACGTAAACCAAGTAATCTGTAAATTTCTCCAACTTTCACATTTCTCTACTAAAACTACATAGTGCACCTTTATAAATGTAAGTGAATGGAACACGAATATGCAATTTGAAGCTCAACATTTACAAAATGCCAGGGCACTTTGTTCTTGACCTTTGATAATAAGGTTGTGGATGAATCACCACTTTAATCAACACAAAAAAAATACTGATATTTCACAAAAGTGGCCTCTAACAGAAAGGCTTGTCATAAAAGTAAAATAGTGTAACCGGTTACACCATTTGACATTTCCACTTCAAATCATATTTGACAGGCATTATTATTGAGACCTATGTTAGCACAGTTCCTGGTGTGAACATTTCAAATCTAATTTTCAAAGTGAATTCAAGTTTTTAGAATTATCATAAATTGTTAATGTTTTTCTGAGGTCATACCATTTGACATACCTGACCACGCCCTTAAAATGTCAAATTATCTCATGGTTTAAAGAGAGTTGCTAAACATGGCGTGCAGCAGTTAGGACCATCAGGGGTTCTTCTTTGTGATATCATTTCTTGTCACATGATATGATGAATATATTAACAAAATGGCTCCTTCAATGGTGGTTACACCATGTTGACAATTTGGTACTTGACTGGGTGACACGATTTCCCTAAAATAATTATAATAATAAGAACAGTGATGTTCCATTACTTTTATTTACTATTGAACAGTTCTATTGTAAGATTATGCCAGACTAGTTCATAGGGTGTTATATGAAAATTTAACCTTTTTAAAGCAAGTTTAATTCTTTGGTATGAAGTTTCAACAGTTACACCACTTAGACATTTTTGCCTAAATACCCCAATTATTCTCTAAAAATGTATAATAAATATACATTTTAGACTAGGTCCTCAAAACAAAGAATGAAAGCATGTCATTTGTGCATTTATTTTTAAATTTTAAGCCTTTAAAAGTTAACTAAACCTTATGGACACAAAAAACTGAGCGTCACGTCACCCATCTACATTTTGAACAAATAATTCACAAAACGTGAATATATATTTCCATTTAAATCAATTATGCCAATGGTGGTCAATTTGGTACTTGACTTGGTGACACAATTTCCCTAAAATAATTATAATAATAAGAACAATGATGTTCCATTACTTTTATTTACTATTGAACAGTTCTATTGTAAGGGGAGAGAGAGAGAGACTTTTCTTGGCTTGGTGTCACTTCAGCTAGTGCAGCACGGATAAGCTCCTCTTCTACAACGGGTCTACCTGCTGAAGGTGTTTATAAACTGATGTCTCATTGTCTTAAGCAATCACCGCTGCAGCTCCGAGCGATAAACACATTTAGTTCCGGAAAGTTTTTCACAATAAAAATCCCTAATTGCCATCTCTGTGATGTGCTTTTATTTTGAAGAAGACGTATGAGGAAGTTGGGTGTTATAAGCTGCTGCAACTTAACACATCTCAGATGTGTGAAAATAAATACTTCAAACCAAACAGACTCAGTTAGAAGCTTCAGTAGCTAATAGGTAAACAAACAGAGACTAAAACATCTAACATTTAAACTCTTACAGGCTCATTTTAAAACAATAAATGGATTATCTTTCATCTCAGGTTTAGTTGCAGCTAAGTCAGCCTTTGAGGCTGCATTTGAGACTAACCAGCCTCAGAATAATAAAACTAAAAACACTAAAATACTCTTTACACTTTTTATGATTGAGACAAAGATCCTTTTAGTATTTTCTTAAATACTTCTTAGGTTTAGGAGGTTTAATATGTGATTTTTCACACTTAAATAGAAATCAAGTATATCCTCTGAAAATAACTCTGTGAGTCATGACTGTCTACAATGGGTGTAACACCCGAGTCCCACTGTCTGTGATGTTTTCAGAGTCCTATCTTCACTTTGTTTACATCGCCGGGACGGCCGGCTGACTCCTCCCCTCGTGTATAAAAGTTGTTTAATTGAGGGACTAGAGAAAAGAAGAATAACATACTGTACTCACTGCTTAACTGTGTTTCTAGATCACGCTCATTTCAGGTAAATTTACATGCAGTGTGAAGATACGAGCATAATAAAGATCGCTAGCATTAGCATGCTAACACAACAATGCAGCGCGAGTTGTTTTGGTTTCATGCTGGTGCTCAAGGGTGACATCTGCTGGATCAAAAAATCACATATAAAGCCTTTAAACATTTCCCTTCATAAAACAGCTGATTACTTGAACATATAATCCTTGGTTATTTATTCATTATGTATATTTTGTTTTTTCAATGGGGTAGAAAAGAAAATGTTTATCTGAAAAGATAAATCATTGTAAAGATTGGCCTTTAATTAAAAAAACTTTGAGATTAATATCCTCTCGTCCTTTTTTCACGACACACGAGAGATGCGTTGTTAAAAAAAGTAACTTTTACTTAAAGTACATTTTAAACAAGTTACTTTTACTTTGAGTACATTTTTAAACTGTTACTTTTACTTGTACTTAAGTAAAATTTCATCAAAGTAACAGTACTTTTACTTGAGTAGAATATATTAGTACTCTTTACACCTCTGCACCACTCAGACATTTTTGCTTACATACCCCAAATATTCTCTAAAAATTCATAAAAAATAAATACATTTTAGACTAGGTCCTCAAAAAAAAGAATGAAAGCTTTTACTGAACCGCAGCTAGTAAGCAGACACGGAGAGTCCAGCTTGTTTCTTGAGAGTCAGGTCGTTTATTACACACACAGAGCTCAAACTGCACATACACTTAAGATACTGACTCGTTTCTCTGCTGTGACACTGCCCCGATCCCCGGCATCAACTACGTGACTCACACACACACACCGATCGAACACACACACTCGCATCCGCTCTCCCTCTCCTCACTCGCTTCACCACCCACACACGCGCTCTGAGCTATAAACAGACAAACACTACTCGGTAAGAGTTTGCAGAGTCACAAAGTAAGTTAAAACCATAGACTGTAAACCAACGAATGTCAGACAGAAAATATAGTTGACTTTGCAGATGCCTGGTCTGGTTGTGAACATGATAACGATAGTAAACAATGGGTCCTTCAAAAGCCGCGGCCCCAACACATCGGCCGGAATATCACCAGTTTATTCAACACCAGTTAAACCAACGACACGCAGTCAATCTAGCCACCACGATAAACAACTTTCCATACAGTACGACAATCATAGACTATTTGTGCTGGTCAGAATAAAGATGACTTAATCAGATTGTCTGATAGCTAGGCTAATCGCTGTATGCACAGATGCAATGCTACAGTGATCACATTAAATCATACCCTTGAACCTACGCTTCTGTGATTGGCTGAATAGGAAGGAGACATCTGATTGGCTACAGACATTTCCCTGCTGAAAAAAATGCATATGTGAATCTAACCCGTAATATTTACAGTCTATGATCTAACCAAGGCAGGGGAGTCTCAAAAATCCCACACACAAATGCAGTGAGGTTCACAAATGACAAACAGTTTGTAAATGCAGACTGAACACTTTATATATTTGTTGATTTCTATTACATATATACAAAATTAGAAATAGATTTGCGAATCTTATTTTTTTATTTGTGGATTTCTTTTACATTTATATAGAATGAAATATATTTGTGTGTGCATTTGTGAATATTGAGACTGATCTAACTCCATACTTTTCAGCCATTAAAAATGTAATACTTTGACAGCCCTTATTAATATTAAAAAAGCAGTACCGTTAATGTTTGTTTACTGTGTCCTGCAGATGTCCAGCAGCTATTGGTGAGTAAAGAAGTGCTTCCACCTGAGCAGCAGGAGTGGAGCCACATTCTGGACCAGGAGGACACTAAGCCCCAACACATTAAAGAAGAACATGAGGAACTGTGGATCAGTCAGGAGGAAGAACAGCTTCAAGGACTGGAGGAGGCTGATACCACCAAGTTCCCCTTCACTCCTGTCTCTGTGAAGAGTGAAGATGAAGAGAAACCTCAGTCCTCACAGCTTCATCAGAGACAAACTGAACAGATGGAAACAGGAGTTGATGGAGAGGACTGTGGAGGAGCAGAACCAGAGAGAGACTCAGATCCAGAGAGACCTTTACAACCAGAGATTGAGGTCGAGACTGAAGAATCTGATGAACCTGAGACTGATGACAGTGATGATTGGAGAGAGACAAGAGAAGATCTGTCAGAATTAAACTTGAAAAATAAGAAACTAAAGACTGGTAAGAGACCACATAGTTGCTTGGATTGCGGTAAAAGATTTAACCAAAAAGGGCATCTGACCATTCACATGATGATTCACACTGGACAGAAACCCTTCAGTTGCTCTCAGTGCGGTAAAAGATTTAACCAAAAAGGGCATCTGACCACACACATGAAGATTCACACTGGAGAGAAACCATTCAGTTGCTCTCAATGTGGAAAACGATTTAGAGAAAAGGGGGCTCTGAAGATACACGATAAAATTCACACTGGGGAGAAACCCTTCAGCTGCTCTATTTGCGGTAAAGCATTTCAAGAAAAAGGATACCTAACCCAACACATGTTTGTTCACACAGGAGAGAAACCCTTCAAATGCTCTGAGTGTGGTAAAAGATTCAATTTTAAGTCTAATTTGACATATCACATGGCAAATCACAGAAGGGAGAAACCCTGCTCTGAGTGTGGTAAAATGTTTTACCTGCAACGAAAGCTGACTAGCCACATGATTACTCATATGGGAGAAAAACCCTTCAGCTGCTCCAAGTGTGGTAAAAGGTTTAGTTCTAAGAGTAATGTGACCAGTCACATGATGATTCACAGTGGAGAGGAAGACTACAGCTGCTCTCAATATGAGAAAGGATTTGCCAATAAGTCTAGTTTGACATGTCACAAAAGGGAGAAACCCTTTAACTGCTCTGAGTGTGGTAAAAGGTTTAGTATTAACAGATATCTGACCAATCACATGATGATTCACAGAGAGAAACGCTACAGCTGTTCTCAGTGTGAGAAAAGGTTTACTCATAAGTCTAGTTTGACAGATCACATGGCAATTCACACAGGGGAGAAACCCTTCAGCTGCTCTGAGTGTGGTAAAAGGTTTAGATTGAAGAGCAATCTGACCATTCACATGACGATTCACACTGGAGAGAAACGTTACAGCTGTTCTCAGTGTGAGAAAAGATTTACTTACAGGACTGGTTTGACATATCACATGACAACTCACACAGATGAGAAACCCTTCAACTGCTCTGAGTGTGGTAAAAGGTTTAGTACTAAGATAAGTCTGACCCAACACATGATGGCTCACAGAGAGAAAGGCTACAGCTGTTCTCAGTGTGAGAAAAGGTTTACCCATAAGTCTAGTTTGACATATCACATGGCAAATCACACAGGGGAGAAACCTTTCAGTTGTTCTATTTGCTGTAAAGCATTTAAACAAAAAGGAATCCTGGCCTCACACATGCTAGTTCACTTAGTAGAGAAACCTTTCAGCTGCTCAGAGTGTGAGAAAAGGTTTAGTACTAAGAGAAATCTGAACAGTCACATGATGATTCACACTGAAGAGAGACGCTACAGCTGCTCTTGGTGTGAGAAAAGATTTACCCGTAAGTCTAGTTTGACAAATCACATGGCAAATCACCCAGGTGAGAAACTCTTCAGCTGCTCTAAGTGTGAGAAAAGGTTTAGAAATAAGAAAAATCTGACAAATCACATGACGATTCACACTGGAGTGAAATGCTACAGCTGCTCTCAGTGTGAGAAAAGATTTACCCATGAGTCTAGTCTGTCAAATCACATGGCAATTCACAGAGAGAAATCCTTTAGATGCTCTGAGTGTGGTGAAAGTTTTAGCAAACGAATAGATCTGACGACACACGTGCATACAGGAGAAAAACCCTTCAGCTGCTCTCAATGTGGAAAACAATTTAAAAGGAAGGGGAATCTGACCCGACACATGGTAGTTCACACAGGGAAGAAACGCGTCAGCAACTCTGTTTGCTGTGACAGTTTTACTCTAACAGGAAGTCTGTCCACAAACATGTTAGTTCACACAGAAGAGAAACCTTTCAGCTGCCTTGAGTGTGAGAAAAGATTTACCTGTGAGTCTAGTTTGACATATCACATGGCAAATCACACGGGAGATAAACTCTTCACCTGCCTTGAGTGTGATACAAGATTTTACCTGCAAGGAAGTCTGACCAGACACATGTTGGTGCATACAGGAGAGAAACCCTTCAGATGCTCTGATTGTGGTGAAAGGTTTAGTCGTAAAGGAAATCTGACCAGTCACATGATGAATCACACTGGAGAGAAATGCTAATCCTGTGCAATTTACCTTAAGTGGAATTCTGGCCACACACGTGAGGTCATACAGAAGAGAAACCCTTCAGCTGCTCTGAATGTGGGAAAATATTTAAGCAAAAAGTGCATCTGACCACTCAAATGATGATTCACACTGGAGATGAATGCTAGTCCTGTGCAATGGTAAAAGTGATCCAAAGGAATACAAATTCACATCACTAATGTGTATTCATAAGTATGTATTGACTAACAGATGTATAACTGCTGTTATAAAGGGATATAAGACAATTCTATTGACAGAAATCTGTCTCTACTTTTTTTAAATTGATGTTTTGTTGCTGACATACGAACCAGTAAAATGACGTTTGAATTGAAAGGGTTTATATGAAACAGTTACAGTGTAAGCATCCTTCTCTCCTGATATCTTCTCTTCTTTCTGTCACTCTGTTTCCTTGGAGGCCTCTGTGTTGGGTAGCACAAGTTCTTCAGACAGCTCATGTGTAACCTTGTAATAAATAAACTGATGGAGAGTGAGAAAGACTTTCATCTACTTGTGTTATTTTGTGTGGAGTGTCTAAAGTCTCTTTGGTAAAGAAAAGGAGTTCAGCAGATCCTGATGCAGAATGACCACAGTCAAATCAGGTCCAGGTTGATTTCACTGAAGACCTTTAACCCTTAATAAGAATCCTGCAGTCAGAATACAAAATAAAGAAAATCTCAATGACACCTGATCATGCACAGGATTAATTAAGAGTGCAGAGGCCACTGGGCACAAAACTGCTGCAGCCTTGGATCACAAACTGAATGACAACACCTGTAGATGTCATCTGGCATTCTGGATTTACTCAACATATTATTAGAAGAAACAATAGATATGCATTATAGCCTTTAGTGTGTATAACTAAATGGTATATGGATAGAAACACTTCAATTGTGTGTATATTTGTTCTGTTATCATTTCTCTCTTTGGCTTCATTTTTGCTGCTTCACTTCTTTTTATACATTTTCTGCTAAGAGGAGAACGACTCTTCGATTGGTCTTGGTGCTATCCAATTCCCACGGTAACCTGATTCGTCATCAATCATAAAACTTTTCTTATTTGCAATTAAAGTAACTGCTTACATCATTTATGAATATTTCAACACAACTACAAGCAGACTTGTTTATTTATTTCATGAACAAAATGAAGCCAGGATGCTACAGTTGGTGGAGTTTTCAGAGCACTGATGAACATTGTTGCTATATTGGGGTATCAGGAACTGATTTAGTACATTTGTGTATTGACTGTAGAAACAGGACTGAACTATTTACTCATGAAACGACGACTTTGTTTGTTGTGTTATGTAAATGAAACCATAATAGGATTTCCTGCTTGTTTGTTCCCATGGCGACATATAAACTGACATGTTTCCATGTATTCCAAAGTAAACATTCTGTCCTCTGGTCCTTTGGTCCTTTGACTCGTCATTCCAGAACCCTAACAGCTCATAACAACCCCAGATTCTGTGGTCAGTCAGGTCAGTCTTAACCAGTGCATAGACAGAGCATCGCCTATCACCACTGCTCCACAGTCATGAGTTTCTTTTGACTCAACTTCTCTGATCAGCTGACATGAAGTGCAGACACACAAGTGAAAGCTTAAAAGGCAAAGGATTTTCATCCCTTCACTTATCAGGACTTACTTCTACTATTTTACTAACAATCAAAAAAAAAAGCATTTCTCTTAGTGCTTTCTTATATAGCTGAGTGCGCATGCGTCAACCGCGCAAGCTACCGTTGCTCCTGTTCGTTTCTAACTTTTTAGTACTTAAAGTCTTTGTTTCATCTTTTATCGTTCTATTTTTTAGCTGGCAGTAATAGTGTTTAAGACTGGCATCTATTATTAGGAGTTGCAGCTATCAATATTTTTCCTGCAGATGTGGCTCATAACAAAAAACAGCCTGAGCTGTCACATGTAGTTAACTGTACATTTTGTCTTGTCTGAGGCATTAATTGAACACCTTTGTATTTCTCCTATAGACACAGTGTGGATTATTGGACTTGGTGGATTAGTGCCCAGAGAGAAACCTGAGCCTCAACAACATCTGTATTTGTTGGTTCTTCTGGGGTGGACTTCAGTTGCTTCTCTTCAACAGCTCGCTGTGAGGGAGGTCTCCCCCGGATGGCCTGAGTGATGACATTCACAGACTGAGAGCTGGAGCTGAGACGGGTTTTAAGCCTCTTGACAAACCGTTACACCGCGCCCGCCTGTCAAGCTGGTCAGCTACAAGCCTTATTGTGAATAACTCTTATTCTTCATCAAATCAAAACTGATGAGTCATCAAAACATTCACCCCCCGTACAGTGTGTGTCCATCGAGACATGAGCTAATCACACCTATTTGTTTGTTTTGTACCAAGCTGTAAACATGTTCATCTCTGCTGTAAAAACAGATTTTTTTTAATGTTGTTTTTCAGATTAAATAAATATTTCTATATAAATGCACTCCTTTATGTCTACTTATGAGTATACATTTCAGATTTGAAATGACAAGACTAAAATGTGCATTAATGCTCAACTCAATAGCTTAGGGAAGGAAGTCTACTTTTACACAACTTCTTATTCTTTTGATAAATACTAATGTAGTTCATTTCTGAAAGTGGGATGGAACAGAGTCATTGCAAAAATATGCCCTTAAACACAGCCCCATTCTTAAATCAAGATACATGGAGAGTAAATAAGATCAATAACTAAAAAAACTAAAAACACAGTTAAAAATGATTTAGAAATGTAGTCTTCCCTGATCAATATCACATAATATCAACTTCTCCCATCTAAACTGGACAAAGGGTTTTAAAATGGGAAGAAAATGGTTTGATTGCAAGTTGTTTGGAGGAGATCTAGTTTTATTTGAACAGCATGAATACAGTCTTCCAAGGTGCAAACCCTCCTCCTCCTCCTGAAGCCTGTGGAGCTCCTTCATGTACTGCCGTCTTATCTGCTGGCCATCTTCTCTCACCAGAACTTCAACTGTTGAAAAGTCATTCTGAAGAAGCTCGAGCATGTGACATGGATCCAGGAGAACATGGACTTTTAGTGAGAGGTCTTCAGGATGGCAAAGAAAGAGAGAAAATATCAGTTATTCATTAAATCATTTTTTTGTTCTCATCTATTTTTCTGTATTCATCTGTGTGTAAGAGCACATTTATAAATTCAACAGTGTACTACCCAGACAACAAAGGTACAGTATTCAGGTAATCAACATCTATTCAAAGTTAAGAAGATAAACCTTATTGTAATCATGCTGTTTTCAGCTCTCTCACTCACTTGCACAATGATATTCCACATCAAATTGTCTCAGATTTTGTGAGGAAAAATTAAGCAGTTTATTGTGGATAGTACTTCATCTTAACATGAAACAAATATAACCTGAATTATTTAAATCAGTAACAGGTCCCAACTCTCTGTGCTTTAGTACAGAACATACAGTAACTCATTTATTATTAACATGAGCTCAGTACATGGCTGTATTCTTCAAACTATTTCTTATACTTTATATCTATGTGCTTTATATCTTATTTTCATTCCATATGTTATTTATATTTTATATTTCTACTGCTATATTCTGTGTATGAGTTCAGTGAAAATTAATATGGTTATTAATATAGTTCTTAATGGTTACAGATGCTCTTACAAAGTGCATATTTTTAAAATTTGTTAACAGTTTGCTCAAATCTTCAGACACTACATCAACCATGTAACTTTAATGTCATCCTCTATAACCTACACAGCACATTAGGTTCAGTTCAGTTTATGTTACTGACGGATAATTACTACACAAAGTTTGTTTTTTAATGTCCACATTTACGTGGAGTATAACATTCATCATAACGTCAGATAACCATATTTACAGTCTGTGGTTAACCACCGAGCTGAACCTTTAGCTTCTAACATCACACAAACTCATTATTTTCAACAACATCTTAACAACAAACCTTTCTAAACCATTGACCGTAAATAATGTAAATAATGAGCTACACAGTTAGCCGACTGGTTTACAAGCTAACGCTAAACAAGCTAGGTCCGTAAATATAAATACCGACACGAGTAAGCAGTAAATATAACACTACTATATCACTTACCGAAGAAAACTGAAGCATGAACTTCTTGGATGGTCTGTTAACCGCACAGCAAGCCATGTATGTTGTCAGATATGTGTTAAACAAACTCTCCAAACGAAGTAAGAAAGAGGAGAAATCAGACGGATCAAGCTGTTAGCCTCCTGACCTGCTGACCTGACAGACAGATGCAGCGCGCAGAGCTGTCAATCAAATCTGACACAACCAAATATGAGCATAGCCGTTTTCCTTAATAGAATAAAAATCCGATGAGTTATAAAAAAAATCACCCCCCCCCCCCCCCACAGTGTGAGGAGAAGGGGCCGTCAACTTATCAGATATATCTCGTTTTTTGAACCAGGCTGTAAATATGATTCCTGTGGTAAAAACTGGCTTTTTTGGCTGTGGGCTTATGGCACTTCCGGCGCTTCTGCAGCCAGCCTCAAGCGGAACCTCGAGGAACTGCAGTTTTTTGTACTTCCGCATAGGCTTCATTTTTCGAGACCGGAGGTTGCCCCTTGGCTACAACACGCTTCTGGCACAGGAGACACTCTACAACTGCATATAGCACCAACATACAGTACTTTATCGCCACCTACAGGCAGAACAGATAACACAGCTTTTTGGTTTAAACACCACAAATTTCATACACTCCGTCGTATCCAAACTACAGACTGTAGGGGTCTGGTCGGAGAAACTCTGGGTAAAGTCTGCGCGAAAAATGTGTCTGTTTGCGTTCATATATATATATATATATATATATATATATATATAGTCAAGGAGCAGGTACTGTGACAATATGTGTGTTTTCTAACCTGTTAAAGGAGGAAGAAAAGAGTTAACTCACAAAGAAAAGAGACTTAAAACCTTTAAATAGGTACAGACTGTGTACCTAAAACCAAAATATTTACAGACCGGTCTGATCTAAAATAAAGAACCTAAAAAAGGGAAACTAAAGTGAAAACTTACCTTTAAATGTGGTTGAAGTCTTGCATCATCAAAGTCATATCCAGAATGACAGAGTTTGAATGTCAGGCACACATGAACATAAAACCAATAAGATAGATCTTAAAATGAGAGAGAAACACGTCATATTGTTGGTATGGACATACACCTTTATATTAACCAGCTACATATTTAATTACAGATTATTAAATATGTAATCTTAGAAAACAGAAAATATATAATGTATCATTTGTAGAGTAATTTGACTGTAAAAAAGAGAAATAAACGTTAAAATAAAATAACGGGGGGGGGGGGGGGGGTTGTTAATTTACAGATAATGTCATCTTACAGTTTGTTTATTTAAAAAAACAGAAAAATACTTTTAAAATGTTGAGTTATTTAACGTAAAATGAGTATTTTTTCACAGCATGGTAACTACATTTGAACTTGATTAGAAGTGGATTATTACATTTTAGTGCTGTCAAACATCATTCAGTGCTGAATATGAACTGTAAGTTTGATTGACTCTCAGTAAGTGTCAGTAAAGTTGTTGATGAATGAACAGATGATAACCTGCAGCTGTGTTGTGTCTCGTTCTCTCCATCAGACGCCTGTGAGCTGGAACTGGACACAAACACAGTGAACAGATCCCTCAGACTGTCTGACAACAACAGGAAGGTGACATGTTTGGAGAAGCTTCAGTCATATCCTGATCATCCAGACAGATTTGACTACTGGTCTCAGCTGCTGTGTAGGACTGGTCTGACTGGTCGCTGTTACTGGGAGGTCAAGTGGAGAGGAAAGGTTGATGTATCAGTGAGTTACAGAGGAATCAGAAGGAGAGGAGTCAGTGATGAATGTATGTTTGGATGGAATAATCAGTCCTGGAGTCTGTTCTGCTCTGATGAAGGTTACTCTGTCATGCACAATCCCAGAAGAACAAAGATCTCCTCCTCCTCCTCTGTCTCTAAGAGAGTAGCAGTGTATGTGGACTGTCCTGCTGGCTCTCTGTCCTTCTACAGAGTCTCCTCTGACACACTGATCCACCTCCACACCTTCAACACCACATTCTCTGAACCTCTCTATCCTGGGTTTGGGTTTTTGTTCTGGTTTGGTTCTTCAGTGTCTCTGTGTGGTGTGTCGGTCTGAGAAACACTGCTGACTGAAGACCAGCTGACTCTGTTCACTCTGTCCAGCTGCTCTGTTTCATGGTTGGTGGGCGTGGTAATGGGGGGGGGGGGGGGGGGGGGAGGAGGAGGGTGAATGGGGGTTAAATGTTCTACATGACAGAAAAACAATGGACCCCCTTCTGTAATGTCTGTATTGTTCTGATATCAACAATAAAAAAATAAGTGACAAAATAAGATCTGATAATCTGGATTTGATAATCCTTAAATCTGTACCTGGATCAGGGTGATCCAAAAAGGATCAAAGTGAGCCGGATCATCTGATCCCTTTAATGTAGCAAGACAGTCTTTCTTCTCTGACATCATCATCAGAAACAATAATAATGCTTGTGCCCTGTTAGCTACTGTCGACAGGCTAACAAACCCTCCTGTGTCAGCAGCACCTGAACTTCATGCTACCAGGGCCTGTAATTAATTTTACACCTTCTTTACTGAAAACATCCAGAACATTAGACAAGCTGACAGTAACTCAACATCAGGATCAGGATATCAGTTTAGTTTAGTTTAATCGTTTATTTGAATCAGGGACAAAAACATTAGTCTCAGAAGAGAAGAGATGCTTTGTACCAGATTTAGCTAACTAGCTAATTTCCATCTGTTGTCTCCTGGACAGATGATGGCAACAGTAAAATAAAAATCAACCAGTCATGCACACACACACAGACACATGACAAACAGTTTGTAAATGCAGACTGAACAGTTCAGTTATAAATGTAGCAAGATCCAAATGTGTTTTTGATGAAAACTGCAAATACATTAAAGTGGATATCTATTACATATTTTTAAAACAATAAATATGTGTGTGAATTAGAAGTTTGTGAACGTCCTTTTTTTACATTTATATAGAATGATAAATATTTGTGTGTACATTGAAAAATATGTTCGTGGATAGAATCAATCATATATAAATCACAAAATACATTTGTGAATCCTTCTAGGTGCAATCATGAATATTGAGACTGATCTGACTCCATAGTCTAGGAAGACTAGTCAATGATGACCACAAGCAGCCGAACTGTAAGATGAAAAAGATCATGGCAAAGGGCAAACCTTTTTCTCTTTGCTGTTAGGGAAGAGATGACATATGACTATGGACAGGCTGATTGGAGGAAACAGGTTGGTCTACCTTGAGTAGCACACACAGGTGTTATTCTGGTGATTAAGTGTGGTTATTTAAATAATTCCCTCGTACTACTTTCTTGGGGGTCAGGGTTAATAATAAATAGTGCAAATGCTGATTGACGTTAACAATAACACTGAAATGTATTTATTTGTTGTGTTTATGTCTATTTGTTTCTGCATACATTGAAAAACAAGCAGAACTACAGTACATAAGGTTATCAAATACTATGAAGAAAAACAAAGTTTTTACTTGGCTGAATAGCAAAAATAAGTTTGATATAATATGTTTATAGGAGACACACTCAACTCAAAAAGAGGAAGAGATGTGGATATGAGAATGGATGGGAGCTATCATTTTTAATCATGGTTCAAGAAGTCCGAGGGGTGATGCAATCTCGCTCAGGGAGCATCTGGATTATTCTTTAAACAAGATAGATGGTTGTATAATTCTGATGTTACATTTATGTTTAATTAATGTATATGCTCCAAATAGCAAGGGTCCTACATTTTTTTTAAATATGCTCAATATGATTCAGCATTATGATAAACTTATAATTATGGTTGAAGACTTTAATACGGTCCTTGACCCAACTAAAGATAGGGCAGGAAACAAGAGAGATTACCAAGAAAAATAACCTAGTGCTATGTTATCGATGACGTCTGCCATGGATTAATTGATTTATGGAGAATAAAGAATCCAGATCTAATGAGATATACCTGCTGAAGAAATTCAATGGCTAGTAGACCAGATCTGTTTTTTAAAATCGTTCAATTTGATTTCAAAGATACACCAAGGATAGCACCCGTAAAAATACTTATTTTTGTGAGTTAATTCCAGTCACTTTTATTTAACATGTTGGTAATAACACAATGTGACATTAATAGTTTCTGTTGAATTAGGTGTTTTTACATTGACCAGCAGGTGGCAGTGTAAAGCTCTTTTGTTGCACATAAAAAGGGAAACTTAAAGAAGTGGCTTGAGTAAACAGTCTGAGCTGGTATTCTTGCGTTGCTGCTGAAGTGTGGTGCTGATTTACCGACAGCTTGTAAATTTTGCCATCCTGGCCTGTGGACATTTTCTACACCATAAGTACGGTTGCAGAGTGAGTGGTGTAACACAAGCAATAATATAATGTCGCTCTGATGGTCATCTCATTATATAAAAGATACATTTTGTTGGGGTTAACAGAGGTAGAGGTTACTGGAAGTGAAATCAATTATTGCAGGAAGACGAGACGTTTATAATTTCAACAAGATTATTCTCTGTTAATAATGGATCAGCAGACCCACACATTGTATGGGTTTAAATGTGCACTGTGGGGTCATACCATCAAGTATTCTTTTTTTAAACATAACAAAGAAAAAACACTTATGGAGGAATTACAACATATAAGATGTAGCGTAATTAAATTATTAAAATGTTATGTCTTTATTTAACCTCAGATTAAAAGAAGGGGGCACCACTTCCTGTTAAAGGAAGAAAATAACTTCAACGGTATAAGTTAATTAATTAATCAGTCAGTTTCATATCTTGAAAGAAGTAAGTTCTGGAAATGTTAAACAAGAAAACACACAGACAAAGTCCTGAATTTTATGTGTAAAATTGAATATACAAAGGGGTAAACAATGAGGTATAGATGAAACAGATAAAGAATATGATTATTATGATCAGGATAATGCAATTCTAATGTATGGTGACATTATATATTTAGTAATGAGATAAGACGCGATATTGTTTGAATGACTTAATCAGAAAATGGTCAAAAAGGAAAAAGTTGATAAACAAATTTTGGGATTCTATTTGGCCCAGAGAGGTCCACGGGCCAGATTAGATGTCTTAACATCTTGGTCGGAGTGTGCAGCTGGAATGGAGATTGTACGTTGGTTCAGCCATCGTCTCAGAAGCTCCAAGAGGATCCAACAGGAAAAAATATTAAAGAGTCTTTTGATATGTCGATTTCCAATTCAGATTAACCGGATGGCCATCTCAATGAATCCAAACTAAGGAATTGACGTTCAAAATTGAAGCGCCAAGACTTTAGAGAAGAAAGTTCAAAAAACTTCCAAAAATTGCGTGTGAAAATGAAAGTTCGGCAGAGAGTCGTCTCTACGGCACAAACTTAAAAGTGATTCGAACTGAAGTCCGGAGAGAAGCGAGCAAGAGCTGAAGCTCTAAACTTCAACCAAAACTAAAACTAAACTAAAAACTAAAAGTGGAGATCTGAGGTCAGTGTGAACTCTTATCAGCTGGATGAGAGGAGGGGGGTCTGCAGGAGAAGAGGGGGGCCGCCCATGGGGGACTCCCATTCTGATCGGAGGACAATTGTTTAAATTAAACCAAGTTTACTCAATAAGATTAAGAATAAGAATCTAAACATATATACGTCACCATACATTAATTTCAATATTATTTCTATCAGATCCACGTTGATGTAGATTCAAGTCATATATTTAGACAAACATTTCTATCAGATTCATGTTAAAATGAAAATCACACCATCTGGGAACATCCTCAGTTAATCCCAGCCTGCATGTGAACAAAACCATGTTATACAGTCAACATTCTTAATAAGACATATCAATAAAGTAGGAAAAAAAGTTGGTGTCTTTAAATAACACCTTATATAGCTAATATCAAAGAGTAAGCTTTATAACACGTCTAAATGTATAATTATGAAGGTTACGTATTCAAGGATATTCTAACACTAGATGGCAATAGTGCTCCACGTCAAATTCCTATTAAACTATTTATAACTCTTATTCCTAGTCAGAAAATCAGATTTGGAGTTTAAAAAGATGATTACAATACATATGTGACAATTACAAATATCTAGATGAAGAAAGACATAAATGTTCATTTGATGCAGAATTGAACGCTGTGGTTTAATTCAGCTCTTCAGCAGTCCTTCAACAGATGGTTAATTTTATGACTTTGCAGAGACTGGTTTCGGTCATATTTCATGTCTTTGGGGTCAATTCGTAGATAGCAGAGTGTTCTGTTTCCGCTAGATTGTTTATTCCAGGTGTTGTAAAAGTTCATAATATCCTGTCTTCCAGAGCCTGTCTGAGAGGCAGACTTAAATCATTGATCAGTTTCTTTGTTTCTTGGTGAAAAAGTAACCCAGATGATAATCCACAGTCCTGAGTCCTGCAGGAAGAGAGATTGTAAAACGTGGCTGCTGATAACGGCTACATATCCCCTGCTTGGCAAGTTAATTTGCCAAAGAGAATTAATCAGGCCAATCCAAGTGAAGTTGATCAAGCAGCCTCGTTAGCAGGTGTTGGAAAGAGAGTCGTGTCATATATATATCTAATTGGATGTTCCTAGTGTTATTTGAAACATGTATGGTTGTCTGTCTTAATTGGTGTGATGGGTTCTCACAAACAAACAAAAAATTTGAACGCAGTATGGTGAAACATTACATAGTAAGCTCTTCACTGATGATTCAATCTCGTGTCTAACGTGTCTGTTATCAACGTGTTTAATCAAGGCGTTTACAAGTTGTGTGTGAGCGTAATCAACCTGTGGTACTGAATAAGTGGAGACCCCGGACACCTTTGTGCTGTGATGCTCATATTTTAGTTCAATGTGTTGCTCTTAAAATAAAGCAGGTGATTCAACGATGAATACATTTTGATCAAACAGGTTTTCTGGAAGGTCGATTCATAGGAGATGATATCTTCAGCGTCTTCTTGAAATAATGGAATATTATGATAAGAATCATTCGTCTGGCTTGGTGTTTATAGCTCACTTTGAAGAAGCCTTTGATACGGTTAAGTGGGAGTTTTTATATCAGTGTTTACAATACTTTCATGTTGGTGATAGTTTTATTAAATGGGTAACCTTCAAAATGCGAGATATCATCAAAGATTTAGAAATGAATGGATTAAACAAGGCTGTCCTCTTTCAGTTCATCTCTTTATTCTTGTTATAGAAGTATTAACCTTCAAAATAAGAGATAAAGATAACATCAATATTTATATTTAAGTTTACAGAGTAAGGCTGATGAACAATGATTGTGTATTCATGATGATTTTTGTAGATTGAGGAAAATGTGTCGTGTTTGTGTGTTAGCTGCCACGCTGGGAGAAAGACTGAACAGCAGTGCAGCGTAAGTGGTCATATGTTGAATTTATGAGCAGGAGTCCTAGTATATAGCATTGAGCTATTTTCTAACGGTTATTACAAAGTGTGTTTTGTGTTCTTTTGTCTAATTTAGAGGGGAGATAAGTGTGAACTAACGTGTGTGGCCACAGTTTCTCTTCAGGTAAAAACATTTCTGCAAACATAGCAGCTGAAGGGTTTCTCTCCTGTGTGAACTAACGTGTGCCAGGTCAGATTTCCCTTAGAACAAAACCTTTTGCCACACTCAGAGCAGCTGAAGGGGTTCTCTCTGTGAATTGCCATGTGATATGTCAAACTAGACTTATGGGTAAATCTTTTTTTCACGTTGAGAGGAGCAGATTGCATATCTGTGTATCTTAAGAGTCCCATTTTTTTCTAAATCGTTTTCCACATTCAGAGCAGCTGAAGGCTGTCTCATGTGGGATCTAACGTGTGGCCAGACTATCTCTTCAGGTAAAACTTTTACTGCAAACAGGGTTTCTCTCCAGTGTGAATCATCACTTTTGTTCTCCCTTAGAACTAAACCTTTTACCGCATCCAGAGCAGCTGAAGGCTTTCTCTCCTGTGTGAACTAACGTGTCTGGTCAGACTATCTCTTCGGGTAAAACTTTTACTGCAAACAGAGCAGCTGAAGGGTTTCTCTCCAGAGTGAATCATCATGTGTTTTGTGACTTCCCCCTTAGAACTAAACCTTTTACCACAATCAGAGCAGCTGAAAGCTTTCTCTCCTGTATGAACTAACATGTGTCTAGTCAGACTTCCTCTCTGGGTGCAACTTTTCCTGCAAATAGAGCAACTGAAGGGTTTCTCTCCAGTGTGAACTAACATGTGTGTGACTAGACTATCTCTTCGGGTAAAACTTTTACTGCAAACAGAGCAGCTGAAGGGTTTCTCTCCAGAGTGAATCATTATGTGTTTGGTCAGTTCTCCCTTAGAACTAAACCTTTTACCACACCCAGAGCAGCTGAAGGCTTTCTCTCCTGTGTGAACTAACATGTGTTGGGTTATGGCTGCTTTTTGATGAAATGCTTTACTGCAAATAGAGCAACTGAAGGGTTTCTGTCTTGTGTGAACTAACATGTGTGTGGTCAGACTTCTTCTTAGGGTAAAACCTTTACTGCAAACAGAGCAACTGAAGGCTTTCTCCCCAGTGTGAACTTTAATGTGTCTCTTCAGAGTCCCCTTTTCTCTAAATCGTTTTCCACATTGAGAGCAACTGAATGGTCTCTCTCTAGTGTGAACTAACATGTGTGTGGCCAGACCTCCACTTTGGGATACACTCTTACCACACTCAGAGCAGGTGTAGGGTTTCTCTCCTGTGTGAACTAACATATGTCTGGTCAGAGACCCTTTTTGGGTAAATTTTTTCTCACACTCAGAGCAGCTGAAGGGTTTCTCTCCTGTGTGAATCATCATGTGACTGGTCAGATGCTCTTTTCGGTTAAATCTTTTACCGCAATCCGAGCACCTATGTGGTCTCTTACTATTCTTTAGTTTCTTATTTTTCAAGTTTAATTCTGACAGATCTTCTCTTGTATCTTGCCAGTCATCACTGTCATCAGTCTCAGCTTCATCAGAGTCTTCAATCTTGACCTCAATCTCTGGTTGTAAACGTCTCTCTGGATCTGAGTACCTCTCTGGTTCTGCTCCTCCACAGTCCTCTCCATCAACTCCTGTTTCCATCTGTTCAGTTTGTCTCTGATGAAGCTGTGAGGACTGAGGTTTCTCTTCATCATCTTCACTCTTCACAGAGACAGGAGTGAAGGGGAACCTGGTGGTATCAGCCTCCTCCAGTCCTTGAAGCTGTTCTTCCTCCTGACTGATCCACAGTTCCTCATGTTCTTCTTTAATGTGTTGGGGCTTAGTGTCCTCCTGGTCCAGAATGTGGCTCCACTCCTGCTGCTCAGGTGGAAGCTCTTCTTTACTCACTAACAGCTGCTGGACATCTGCAGGACACAGTAAACAAACATTAACGGTACTTAGACTGATTTTTTAATATTAATAAGGGCTGTCAAATTATTACATTTGTAATTGCTGAAAATCAACAGTAATTGGAATTGATCACATTTTAATCATGTCTGGATTTCACTTATTTTGCGTTTAAAAAAAGTTTTTAATGCTTTTATTTTGTAATTTTGTCTTAAGCTTAGGATACTTTACTTCCTTTATGGATACAAACCTTCCTTTGTTTTTAAAGAAAATAAGGAACTTTTGGTAGACTTAAGATACTATATTAAAGCCCAAATATGTAACTTTTCAGTTTTGGTGCGCTTTGACGCCAACAGCAGGTCTCTGACTGCAACTGCACTGTCATAAAACTGTTAGGACTACTTCTCTGAAACAACGTGCATTTGTTGACAAGCAGAAGGTGAGGAGACGCTGTGAGAAGATAAAGAACCATGTCGTCTCTAAAGGTACAGTAATATTACCATATTACCTGAACGCCTATAGCCCGTTGTTTAGTTTGTGTATGTGTTTTCAAATGTTACCATGATAACTACTGGCCGTGAATAAATGGCTGCACGTAGCCTATAGGCTCCATTCTAGTTATAGATCGGTTTGTAAGGTTATACTTTTTTTGGAGACAATGTTAGATGGATATATTTATCTATTTGTCTGCAAACCGGAGACATAACTTATGTTGACTTTCTGCTCCCGGTAAAGCTGCTAAACATGAGATGACACCGGTAATGATGCAGACTCACTTTATGTCTCAATCGGTTATAAATAATATCTGCAGGGATGTTTATTCTGTCATCTAACAGATGCTTTCCCTAGAGGCGTGAAACGGATCATAATACCAACTAGTTGGGCAATATTATAAATATATGTAATAAGTTACGTTAGATCACTCTGTTTATGAATTGCTTTTTTTATGCATGTATTTATTTATTTAACAAAAAGAAAAACAAACATTTGACAACAAGCATTTCCTTTTATTTTCTCTTCCCACCCGGGGAAAAAGGCAGCTGTTTGAAGAGATAATGATGCAGATGTTACAGATGGCCAAGGAGTAAATTTGCATTAGCAGCGAGCAGCACCCGAGCAGAGCAGAGAGCAGCACCCAAGGAGAGCAGCGAGCAGCACCTGAGCAGCGAACTACGGGTGAGCGTATTGCATCATTTTCTGTTCTGTTCTCCTCTGTACTGTGTTACTGTGTACCTACTCTTAGCTTAGCTGAGCAGTTAGCTTTACCATGGCTTCTTTTTCTGTCTCTCCCTCTCCTGCTCTACGTGTCAGATGTTAAGTTACTCCTCGTCCTCCTTTAGTGATAATGATACATATAAGAAATGTAGTTTATTTTTAGCTTTGGAGGCGAGGGTGTCTGAGTTGGAGAGACGGCTCCGCACCATTGAGTCAGAGTCATCGTATGCAGCAGCAGTTAGCCAGCCACCTGTAGCCGGTGCGGGCCAACATAGCTTGGCTTCCCCCCCGGTAGCTCCCGAGCAGCCGGGAGGCAGTGGCTGGGTTACTGTCCGAGGGAAGCATAGTCAAAAATCGAAGCACACGGTTCCCCACCAACCACTTCATGTTTCAAACAAATCTTCCCCACTCAGCGACACACTCAGAACAACCCCCACCACACCCCTACCCCCTCCCCACCAGATCGTTGGTTGACGGATTCACGGATCTTTGTAACATAGCAATAAGTATGGTATTTTACCTGCTTTTTGTAAAGTGTCTTGAGATAACACTTGTTATGAGTTGACGCTAAACAAATAAAATGAATTGAATTAAATTGTTATGCCCGATGTATCAAATGTGATTACAAACAAAAAAACATATGCAATTCTGCTATTTTTTAAAATGATTTTACATTTTGTTAGAGGACCAAATTAAGACTTCAGATTCAAAATATTAGAATATTCTGACCATTATTTCTTGGGTCAGGCATTATAGGGTTAAGTGCTCCATGAAGGACAAGATGCTGTTTCTTGTTGAGTTTAATTTTTGGGAAGGGTCTTAAACCTTTCAAAATAAAAAACTAGAGGGTCCCATGTTGTATGACATTTTTGGGTTGACCCTCTAATAGAAAACTTAATCTTTTAAAATTTCAGGAACAGCATCAGGTCACTCATCCAAGCTGAAGCTTTAGGGGGATGTTTCAATTTCCAGCCCAATAAGATCCTTCTCCGAGCAAGCAAGGTCGCAAAGGCAAAAATATATTTAATCTTGTTTGTCATCAATATGTCCTCCCCTGGGACTCCAAAAATTGCAATTTCAGCACTGGGTTGAATATCTTTGTCAAATACTTTAGATAGAGTTTGAAATACAGTAGCCCAAAAATTGTTCAGCCTATTACAGTACCAGAACATGCGAGTCAGGTCTGCTTTTTCTGTGTGACAACGATCCCATGTTTCGTCTACATTAGTGTTACAATATTGGATGACATGATAGTATTGTAGATATTTGAAATCAGACCCTTAAGATGTGCAGCGATTTTCAAAATAACATCTAGTCGTGTACTTGGTGGCAGATTGGGAAAAGATGGACTAATGGATTGAACAAAGTGATGGACCTGGAAGTATCGGAAAAGGCTAGAGCACTGTAATTTAAATTTGGTGGAAAGGGCGTTAAAAGTGGCAAAAGTGTCTCTGAGGAATAGGTCACTAAATCTATGGAGGCCTGCACTTCACAACTGGGCAAAGACAGGGTCTGATTTGGCTGGAAGGAACATGTGATTATTACAGATGGGACAATAAATAGAAAAATCTTGCATGTTAAAATTTTGTCTGAATTGAGACCATATCCTAAGGGTGGACATAACAATAGGGCATAAAGAATACTGTTTTGGGAGACACAGATAACTTAGCAGTTGCTAGTGCAGGTAGTGATGATGATATGCAGGTATTCGCTTCTGCACCAGTCAGTATTTGGGGCCTTGATCCAATACACAATTTTTTTGTAGGTTTGCCGGCCAGTAATAATACATCAGATTGGGTAGGGCCAATCCCCCCTCTACTCTATGCCTCTGGAGAAGCGTCTTCCGAACTCTGGGATGCTTTTTACTCCACAAAAAAGAGGATATCAACTTGTCAATAAGTCTAAAGAACGATTTTGAGAAGAAAACCGGGATATTCTGAAACAGATAAATAAATCTGGGCAGTATGTTAATTTTAACACTTGTAATTTTGCCTGTAAAGGAACAAATTTAGCACGCTCCATTTCTGGATGTCCATTTTAAGCTATCAATCAAGGGTGCATAATTTTTGTCATAAAGGCCAGATAACGTGCGGGTTATATTAATTTCCAAATATTTAAATACTGATCTGGAAAGAGAAAGGGTAAGTTGGTATCTGCAATTTGAAGGGCTTAGTTGTTAACTGAGAAAACACTCTTTTTGAGAGGTTCAATTTATATCCTGAAAAATTGCCAAACCGAAGTAGCATATTTACAATGTTAGGGGCACAGGGTCCGAAATGTAGAGGAGTAAGTCGTCCACATAAGGACACTATGTTTTATATCTTTCCTTTGAATTCCCTTGAAATGCTGTGAGACCTTTAGCATGATAGAAAGAGGTTCTATGGCCAAAGCAAAGAGGAGCAGACTGAAAGGGCAACCCTGTCATTTAGCCCTCGAAAGAGGAAAAGGCAGTGTTGCAAACAGATTAGGCCATTTGACTGGGTCTAACGCCTTCACCGCATCCAAGGAGAGCACCACCTCTGGGGTCTCCGAGGATGATGGGGAGTGGATGACCCCGAGGAGCCTGCGTATATTAGTGAAAGAATGACGACCCCTGATAAAACCCGTTTGATCTGTGGAGATGATGTTTGTCACAGTAGTTTCTAACCTAGAAGCAAGAAGCTTGGCCAAAATCTTCACATCTCCGTTCAGGAGCGATATTGGATGATAAGAGCCACATTCATTTGCATCCTTGCTGGGTTTTAATAAAAGTGTGATAGATGCTTCCAACAGTGTTTGTGGCAAGGCCCCCTGATCCAGAGAGTGCTCAAACATATCAAAGAGAAGAGGGGCTAACTTGAACAAAAATGTTTTATAAAATTCAATTGGGTAGCCATCAGGTCCGGGAGCCTTGCCACTTTGCATTGCTGTGATTGAATTGATTACTTCCTCTAGTATAAAGGACTCGTCTAAGTCATCCCTCTTATTAGGATCTATGGAAGGAGCATCTAAGATGTCCAAAAATTCAAGCATAACAGAATCGTCCTTCGGGAATTCTGATGTATATAAATTAGAATAAAATGTTTTGAAAGTATTGTTTATTTCAACTGGGTCGACTGTTTGCTCACCAGAAGCTTTTCGAATTTTTGGTTTGAGTTGAGCAGCAGATCTACATTTCAACTGATGGGCCAGAAGTCGACCTGCCTTTTCACCGTGCTCATACACAAATCCTCGGGATCTATGTAAGCTCATTGATTGATTGAGAGCAGCATTTACTGTCCGTTGATAGAAGGTTATATTGAGTTTGTAAGCCCAGTCTTTCTTTATATATTTCAGGTGAGGTTGATATGGAGTATCTATGGTCTAGCTCACGTATCGAATCTAAGAGATGTTTATGCATTGCTAACAGTGTATGAGTTTTTTTTTTTTCAAAATCGGTTTTCCTTTTATTCCAGGATTCAACCTAAACTTCAAATCACCATCAGTGATGAGCAGGAGCCCGGAGTGGAGCAGCATCACAGGCCTGCAGCATAGACAATGTGTGATATGATAGCTTGGCTGCTTGGGAGAGGGGAACAGAGTTATGAATCAAAGCTGCTGCATCTGGAAAATCATAGATGCATTGCCAAGAGGACAGTATCCTGGCTTCAGGGTGTGCTGCCTTGTGTAAAAATGTGTCTGACAGACTTGTAAATACCTGTGTTTTTGTGCAATTTCAAGTTGAGTTTGTATGTTGAGTTCCTTGAAGTCTTTTGCTTTGACCTTTGTTTGAATAATAAAACATATATCCTTTTCTTCCATTCTATTGTTATGATTGCATTTAGTACTTGTAATTGTCCTGTACTGGTAATGGTTATAACAATTAGTAATTGTGTGCAGTGTTCAGCTGCTTAATAAGAACTGATTATACAGGACGAACTCGGCACTCTGCACTTTATTTAACTCGCTGAAATCCCTCATTGAATCATGTGATGCTTTAGTGTTTTTTTTATGTGTTCTTATGTACTGTCCTGTAAATGTTTGTTTGTATTGTGTTTTTTAGCTCTCTGTGCAAGGCAAATTCCCCTAGGGGCAATAAAGGTTTCATTCATTCATTGCCCACTGATTTTTAGTTCTATCTTCTTATTTATATTCACATAATAACAAAAACATTATCAAGGTTTCAAGAATCAAGCGATCAACATTGGGCAGAACAATGCCAACAAAAAGAATCTCCCTGAGCATTGTCATGCAAAATATATCAAAGGTAATAATGATGGATGATATAATAGGAAGGAAAAGCTAAAGAGATCAAGATAAAATAGGTTTTTATTAGCTCTGATGAAGGAGGGGGGGGGGCCCTACACCATCCTGGAGCTATGTTATGATGGACCTGAGCTCTGATCATGCACAGCTGTAGATACAGACCAGCAGAAAGTTTAGGAGCAGTTTCTCCCTGTGAAATGTGAGTAAAGTTCAGCTGTGGGTGGTGCCTGTGGATCATCAGCATTATTGACCGTAGTCTCATCTCTTTCAAGGCGTTCACACTCCAGCTCTTTGATTTTTATTGCAGCAACTTCAGGACCTTGGATAATAATAGAATTGTGTATTAGAGTGGTTTCATATTTTCAAAACTGTTTAGGAAACAGCAACAATACATTTGTATGTTAGACAACTGTCACACTAAATACTGACATCTTGTGTCCATCACGGTCTCGAGCAGGAAGTCGGCGGTTCTGGTGGGTTTAATCAGTAGCTGTAAGCACGGTCAGTGTTCTGTATACAGGTGTGACCAAACTGCTTCTCTGAATACATAAAGGTGTGCTTTTGGACGTTCCACTTCATACTGCACCAAATAACATAAAGGTGAGCAGAGTCCTCAGCTTGAAAATCAGCTGGAGTGATAAAGAGTCACCATATAAATACATTTTGTAATGGTCGTAAATAACAATGATGCAGCATGCAGCCATTGTCGATTTAAAAAAAAGAACGTGTTTGTAAAAAAATTATTACAAATACAAGCATGACTGTAGTCACACCTGAAGGTGATAAAATTTCTAATATCTGCAAAATATATATTTTTAAAAATCATTATATACCTATTATAAAGTCCTTGAAACACATTATTTTCCCTTTCAGCATGAGCATACCAACAAACAAGAGTTTGGGTTTGGTGCTACACAAATACCAACAATCCTTGAATTGCTCTTCTGCTGTTGCTTGTTTGGAGAAATACCAGAAGTGGTTCATCGAGGTCATGACTGACGATTGGTCTTTCACTGTGTATGCCTAATTACAAGATGAGAACATGTGCTGCTGTGAAATGTTCTTTTTCTTCCTTATACAATAAAGTTTGAACATGTAAAAACACAATCTTTAGAAAACAAATGAGAGAACAGTTATGAGAGTAAGAACAAGAAGCCTCACCTGAGGTAGCTTTTTACCCAAATACTTTGCAGCATGCCAGATGTCGAGTGAATGTTTGAGCCCCTTATTCCTTGTACTTGCCATGCTCTGGATCTGTAACAAATAGTACAAGTAAAGTCAAATCCAATATTCAAAGTCATGGGCCTCCTCCTCATCCAGGGAGTTCATGCTGCAACCAGAGTATAAAAAGACATACAATTAGATTATTACTATTCAACACTACAATGTGCTTGTGTGTTTCAGATGTAAGTCAAACTGACCTATATTATAAGACATCAGCCTCCTCCTCTTCCTCATTCAGTGGCTGAACACCTCGAACAGCAAACACATCATTCCTGAATCAAAAGACAAGTAAAATATTACATCTTACCATTCAATGACTGTAATTGATTAGATAACGTTCCTCCATGAAAACATACCTGTGGCGGTCTGACTGTAAGACTCTGGCAGGGTTGTAGATTGATCGCCTTTTTAGAAAGCTGGAATAAAGTTTGAAGTCATTATGCTGGTTGATATAACTGTGCAGAGTATGTATAGTAACGTTAGTTTCAACAGCAACATGAGGGCGAAACGTTTGAACTGCGAGAACGTTTGCATACGCGCTGCTCAGATAAGGAGCAAGAAGAGCTAGCTTAACCATGACAATATGCAATATGTCTGTATTATCATGCTACAGACTAAATTTCTGCTGACATGGGATGACTTGGCATACAAACAACTGCTAACGGGGTCGACAACTTTTTGCGCCGTGCATCAGTCATAATTTGCCCAAATATCTCCAACAATGGGGTGCTGGTGGCGCAGTGGTTGGTGCACGCGCCCCATGTACGGCTGTAGTCCTCCAAGCGGCCGGCCCAGGTTCTCATCCAACCTGTGGTATCCTTTCCCACATGTCATTCCCCACTCTCTCTCCCTGATTCCTGACGCTGTCCTATCTCTACAATAAAGGCACAAAAAATCTCCAACAAATAACGTTTTGCATGCGTCGCTAACGCTATCATCAGGGGACCGTAACATTATTCTGACATTCTGGTCTTTGTATGATAACGTCATCTACCTGTGGAGATAGACTGAATGTTTTTTTGGTGAAACGACTCTAAAATGATGATGAAAAGAAAAAAGAATTACTCACCAGCATTACAAGCCCAGCGCTGGACTTGCAGCCCACTGTTTCTTGAAGCTCTCTCCAACGTGTAAAAGCCTCTCTAATGCTGCGTTCCATTTACCTCGGAACTTGGAAGTGGGAATGACGTCACACCCGAAATAACTGCGTTCCAGTTGCAAGTCGGAAAAGCAACATGGACTCGTCCAAGGAGTAACTTTGTTTTGTTAGCTAATACCAGACGATAAAAACACACTACGTGATAGTTTCTGACTGAAAATGACATGAAACACCTCCACAGAGAGAACTTGCACGATTCCATCAGTCTGATTGATTTAATTACAAAAAAGACAACTAAACTGCTAATGAAATCAACAGTTACAGCTTAAACATCCCTTTCGACACACGTAGCAGCCATATTGGATCCAAACTCTGGTTACTTTTTTTACTCCGAGTTTCCGGGGTTGTAATTACGACTCCAGGGGGCGTTCCAGTTGACACTTCTGACTGGGAACTGGGAATTTCCCACTTACGAGATCAACTGGAACGCACCACAATAGTTCCTCTGGTCCGGCTTCTTGTTCGGTCACACTCACATTTTCTATTCTAAGCTTCATCCGTCACCGTACTTTTCCTTTCATAGCATAAGTGCTGCTGACTGCAGTAATGCTGTAAAGCAGTACGAATTTCTCGTGAGACGACCACGAGCCGTGGACGAAAGTTACGTGTGGTTTTCAGGCCGATCTGCTCTGGGCAAGCTGAGCTACAGTGAAGCTGGCACACTGCGGTGTCAATGAGGTTGAAACAGTGTGCTTTCAAATGAATTCAGAGACTATCAGCCCCACAGGAACCTTCTGACCTTTCTACCTTAGTTCCTAGGATTTTTCTATCTCAATTTGAAATGCTTCTACGGCTATGAAATGAGTAGTAACTCTCTCAGCAGAAGCAGTGTCAGTCACAGTGGATGAGATCAATGAAGGAAAGATGGACATCCTTCTAGGGCTGGACCCGAATATTCGGCTATTCGAATATTTGTTCGTCAGGAAGGCAATTGATTATTAATTTTGGTATTCGAATATTCATTTTTTTTGGGGTACCTTATATTCCTATCCTCACGCGGTCAGTCAGCGTCACACTTCAGTTAAAGGGAAGACAAAATGCCGAAGCTGTGTGGGAACACTTTAAATTTAGTGAAGACAAAGGCAGTGTGCCTACCATGGTGGCACAAGAAGCTTGAAAAGTCACCTGAATGCTGTAAGTAGTTTGCTATATTTTGACAGTGTAAAAAAACAAGGCCATACTAGCTAGCAAACTTAGCTTAGCCTTAGCTTGTAAAATAGTTCAAATAAAACATATCAGTAATACATAAATGTTTTAGAGACTTATTGAGCCGCGCAGTCACTCAGGAGATTTCACCTGTAAATTCAGTTACAGCGCTGCTGCTGACATGAGCACCATGTCTACCTTGATGTGGAGACGCACTGATCATGTCTGATCAGATAAGACCACTGCAGGTGTCTAATAACTAAAAGAACAAGTGCTACTCGCTCAACGTTTATCCATAACAACGGCATTCCACGCATCATCGAGACACGTAAACTGTTTCTGAACAAGACGGCACGAAAACGCTCATGCAGGTGAACATAGGTGATGACCTTTACTCGAAACTATCAACAACTAAGCAGAAGAGTCCTACATGCTCCAGGCGCTCCAAGTCCTGGACTGAACTACTACACATTTCTGTCTGCACAACAAATATCCACTTATTAGGAAAATTAACTTTCAGGCATCCTGTCTTCACAAACTAAAACTCTCCTGTCAGCAGTCAACACCCGAAGCCAAAAATGTTTTTATGTCTTTTTGAAATGTTTTTGTGTTCCATTAAATATTTTTACATGTAGTGAACTGGTTTCACAATTATCAAATATTTAAACAGTTTACCTTGAGGGCCACCGTAATGTCTTCATGGTTTACTGAAATTATTTGCAAACCTATCAAGACATTGTTTGAAATGTGAAATTTAAAACACATAAAATCACATTGCATTCAATCTATCTATCTAATCTTTTGCCGTGCTTTTATTTTGAAGTATCTACTTTCAGTCCAGTGTCACATGGGTCAGAGCGACTCTCTTCTAGTGATGTGAAAAGCAGTTCTTTTCAGTGTACTGAATCAGTAGAATCAGTTCAGTAAAGTGATTCGTTCACCGAATCGTTCAGTACTTCTCCGCAGCTCTGTCTGTGAATCAGAATTTAATAAGCTGAAACACGGCTGAACGTTTAGTTCTGCTCGCGATCGTACTGAGAACAGCCGGTGGTGAATAATAAGCCAATGAGCTGAGAATTTAGTTGGATAAAGCCACAGTTTGCAAACTGAAAGCTGCTAAAACAATCACATTTATTTTCCCCGACCGTTCTGTTCAGTACGTTCAGTACACGAAGAGGAAGAGAGTGACTCGGAGGCGGAGCTCTCATTCAGTTCGTTCACTGAACGAACTGAATGAGAGCGCCGCTCTTCCTCTCAGTTTGTTCAGTGATTAATGTCGGAGCTCTCGTTCAGTTCGTTCACTGAACAAACTGAACAAGAGCTCCACCTCCGAGTCACTCTCTTCCTCTCAGTTCGTTCAGTGAACGAAACACTGACTGAACGTGAACGAGCGAGACTGCGAGTCACCAGCCTCAGTCACACACACACTGTACTGACTGAAACACGATCGTTAGTGGATGTTAAAACAGTCAGTTGAGTGAAATTAAGTTGGATATAAAAGCCGTTTACAAACTGACAGCAGCTATAAAAAGCACATGGGTCAGTGACAAATAAGGGTTGTTCAGATGACCAATTCAAAAATCCTTTAAAAACACAATTTGAAAGCATGCATCAGGTTCATTAAAATGTGAGATTTGTATTCATGTTGGTTTTGTGTTTTTTAAAATGACATTTAAACCTTTGTTTTTTCAAAAGGTAAGACTAAATGGACCTAAAAATGTCAAGTGGTGTAACCACTGAAAAATTAAGAATATTGATTCTTTTATACATCTAGAGTATATGCAAGCGTACTCATGATTTTAATTACTTCATTTTAAAATAGCACAAGAATTTTTAAATCTAATTTCTAGATTTTATTAGGATTATCCCTAAATTCATAAATTATGCCCTTTTTCAATACTGAGCGGGGCACAAAGCTGTAAACACCTCTGTTTTCTAATTAATTTTTGGCAAATTATGTAAAAATTGTTTAAAAACCTGTTATTTCACTGCAATAGAGGACTACTTTTATTCCACTTTAATTGTCCTGTGTTTTATTATATTTTTTTACAAGAAATACTGGTTACACCAATTGACACAAACCAGTTACACCAACTGACCATACTGCTTCTACAGTCAAAGGCCATTGTTTCTTGAAGAAATTGTTGTTAGCTTCCTCCATTTTATGTTTGCTCCACCTACCAAAGTGCACAGAATACCAGTACGCTGATGACAGTAATGTAGCACACGTATGTTTGCCTTGAACACAGAATAGTATAAAACTGAAGTGAATAGATCGGCCTTTTGTATGGGTCTCATAGATCGGCAAATTCTGACTGATACCTGATCTAGCTGTCTTAGTCAGGATCGGTGCATCCTTAATTAATTCATATCTTAAGTAAATTACAACATCTGACCAAAATCTTCAGGGGGAATTCATTTCTTCAGTATTTGGAATAAACTCAAGGTACTTGTGCCCGAATCAAAGGATAACATACCCACAGGCAACACTTTACATCTCTCCTTCTTTACATCATGGCCATCACAGCACTGCCACCTTCTATAGTACCAGACTTTGGCAAGAAAGCTCCAGGTAGTGACACGCTGATACTACCTACCCTACCACATGGCAGCTAATAGCTGACACATCTAAAATGCAAAGGTGCCAATATTACAGCATACATACATATATTAGATTATACATGTTTAAAGGTGCACTATGTAGATTTGGTGGTGAAATTTGAAAGTTGGAGAAGTGAAACAATTCTTTGATAAATTTTCTGAACTGAATACACAAACTTTATTCAAAGTAAAAAATGGGTCCCTGGAACACGGTTTGGAAATAAAGTTACCAGGAGAGTTACGATGTCACTGTTGTGGACCCCCCACCATAACGTCTCCAGTAGCATTTTATCTTCAGTGTTCCAGAGACCAAATTTTCATCTGAGGACAGTTTGTGTTTAGAGTTATGATGGACATATACCACATAATCTGTAAATTTCTCCAACTTTAACATTTCTCTACCAAAACTACACAGTGCACCTCTATAAATGTAAGTAAACGGAACACAAATATGCAATTTGAAGCTCAACATTTACAAAATGCCAGGGCATTTTGTTCTTGACCTTTGATAATAAGGTTGTGGATGAATCACCACTTTAATCAACATTAGAAAATATACTGATATTTCACAAAAGTGGCCTCTAACAGAAAGGCTTGTCATAAAAGTAAAATAGTGTAACCGGTTACACCATTTGACATTTCCACTTCAAATCAAATTTGACAGGCATTATTATTGAGACCTATGTTAGCACAGTTCCTGGTGTGAACATTTCAAATCTAATTTTCAAAGTGAATACAAGTTTTTAGAATTATCATAAATTGTTAATGTTTTTCTGAGGTCATACCATTTGACATACCTGACCACGCCCTTAAAATGTCAAATTATCTCATGTTTTAAAGAGAGTTGCTAAACATGGCGTGCAGCAGTTAGGACCATCAGGGGTTCTTCTTTGTGATATCATTTCTTGTCACATGATATGATGAATATATTAACAAAATGGCTCCTTCAATGGTGGTTACACCATGTTGACAATTTGGTACTTGACTGGGTGACACGATTTCCCTAAAATAATTATAATAATAAGAACAGTGATGTTCCATTACTTTTATTTACTATTGAACAGTTCTATTGTAAGATTATGCCAGACTAGTTCATAGGGTGTTATATGAAAATTTAACCTTTTTAAAGGAAGTTTAATTCTTTGGTATGAAGTTTCAACGGTTACACCACTTAGACATTTTTGCCTAAACACCCCAATTATTCTCTAAAAATGTATAATAAATATACATGTTAGACTAGGTCCTCAAAACAAAGAATGAAAGCATGTCATTTGTGCATTTATTTTTAAATTTTAAGCCTTTAAAAGTTAACTTAACCTTATGGACACAAAAAAATGAGTGTCACGTCATTGACCCACAAACATTTTCGCGACACAAATGTTAAATAATATATTTGCTACTTTCTCAATTTTGGAGACATAAGAGGGAGAAGTAGGGGCGGGCTTTAGCGACACAGAGCTCCCGACCGACTCCGTCCTGTTGGTTCAGTCAGTACGTATCACTGACATGAAAGGGAGAGGGAGGGCGGGCTTTGAGAGACTCTTACGGTCTAGAGAGAGAGATACGAGACGGGAGAGAGGAGAGCACAAATGAAGTTGAGAAATTAACGACTCTTTTCAGTAAGTGATTCAGTTCAGTTCGTTCACCCAGATGATTCGTTCGTTTTGAATGAATCGTTCACGAACTACACATCACTACTCGCTTCTTCTTTACCGTAAAGGATCAGATAAATGCGCAGCAAAAATCAAACGCGGGCTGACTTGACAGCAGTGAGTTCCAGGACTCTTTCCATGAACTCTGCATTGTTCACCTTTAAAGTTGAAGCTTCTCGGCCTGTGGTCTGAAGCTGGACTCCGCATTGAACTAAACAGCTTTAGCTATGTTAGCTAGCATAAGTGAGTGTTGCTGTATCTGTGTACCTAGCGTGTCCACTTTTCCAGTTAGCTGTTTTATTGCGTCCAGGACTTCGTTCATTCCTTCCCTACCTTTCTCTGAGTCAGTGTCCTTCTTTTTAGTTGCTGGTGGGTTCCTCGCTGCTGACAAAGGCTCTTTCCTTTTGGAGCTCTCGGTAGAGACCTCCATCTTAGCATCATCGTGGTCTTCAATCTCCGAGCTACTGCGGGCTGAAGAGAGCTTCTTCTTCGTCTTCATGCTGCAGTTTCCGGAGCACTTTATGGTTAGAGCGTCAGTATGGTGTATTAGAGATTCATACGATCACATAGAATTGAGTTGGAAGGTAAAGTATGCAGACGAAGCTAACAGAAAACATGCTGCATCCGGTCCGCCATCTTCTACTTCTTCTTCTCTGGGAATGTTTGGCGGATCGCAAACAGCTTAAAGGTGCATACCGCCACCTACTGTTCAAGAGTGTGTATCATCATGTCACTTCCCTTGTCTAGACTTTAAATTCTTCCTGCCACCTTTGTGTAATATAAGAATGAATAAAGAGCCCTCCTGACAGCTCTTATCTCCTCTCCTTCTTCCTCTGTGTCCAGTATTCCGCTCAGATTCCATTCACGCCCTGTAGCGCTGATTTTCTCTTTCAATCTCTCTCTCTCATTTACATACTTATTACAATGTAATAATGTATGTTCTACATTTTCCTGAGTTCTGCATCTTCCACACTCATCCCTGTTCCTTTTCCCTAGTATAACCATTGTGTCATTCAGCCCAGTATGACCGACCCTAAGTCTCATTATGATCATTTCCTCCCTTCTATTCCTTTCTTTATAGCTCTTTGCGACAACGGATTTTTGTATTTTATACAAACCACTTCCTTTCTGATCCTCATCCCATCTTTTCTGCCATATTTCTGTTCCCTTGTTTTTTTAATCACTGCTTTTCCTTCTCCTTTCCCAAGAGGGATTGAGACTGCTCTTTCTTTGTTCAGTGCCCCTTTTGTTAGTTAGTCAGCACACTCATTTCCTGTCACTCCCTCATGTGCAGAAACCAAACAAAACGGTCCATCTATACCACCCCTGTGAAGTCTTAGCAACATGAGTGATGAAGTTCTATGAGTAAATCTTCTCTGGTTGAGTTTATTGACTGAATACTTTCTAAGATAGCTCGAGAGTCTGTGCACACCACCAGTCTATCTGTCCTGACCTCCTCCACCCAATGTAGACTAATCATAGCTGCCTCTATACTGCAGTATATACTGATAGTTGATCTGATCATCTTTTGGAGATTCAGATTCAGGTATGTACACTCCTATTCCCACACATGCTCATTCTTTGACCCATCTGTGTAAATGTTGAGGTAACTGAAATAACTGTTCCTCAGGTAAACACTCATGTCTATCTTTGGCTCAGTGTACAGCCATGGAGGAACACTACTCACTGGAGTGTGTTGGGTGAACTCTAAGGCCTCTATCCCGTACATGTTTGAACATTCATTCCTTGTCCACCCAAACCTTCACCTCTGGAACATGAAGTATTCCCAACCACTCTGGATAGTCTTTGTTGCAGGGTTTTCCTCTCCACTTCCTTTGAGCTGTACCCAATAAGGAAGTGTGAGTTTTTCTCTCCTTAGCTCTAGAGGTGTCTCGTCAGCTTCTATTAAAATTGCATTAATGGAGGTTGTCTTAATAGCTGCAATGCATACACATCGTGCTCTGTACTGTAATCTGTCCACTTTCTGCAATGCTAACTTAGTAGCTGCTCTATACAATACATCTATAATCTAGTGTTGATCTCATAAGTGCTCTATATATATCTACTAAAGATTAGCTTGTTGACATCTTGAACCCCCATTCATACGACCATTTCTCTAATTTCAATGATATACTAAACAGGCCATTTACAAAAACAGAACTCAACCGCTCTCTGAAGAAAACCTAAATGTCAGCACCAGGCGAGGATCAGATGTGTTACATAATGAAAAACAATCTCAGTGAAGCATCGAAGGACTTTGAATTGAATCGTATAACAAAGTTTGGGAGGGTGGAAAGTTTCCACAAAGTTGGAAGGAGGCGGTCGTAGTTCAATCCCCAAGCCAGGAATAGATTGTACACATCCAGGGCATTATTGAGCGACTGCTTTAACGTCCAACATCTGCAGAATAATGGAGGAAATGATAAATGAGAGGTCAACATATTATTTATAAAATAAAGGATACATGTCTAAATAGCAGGAAGTGAGTGGGGGGCAGACTGCTCTGAAAGCCATATATACAGGATGACTAAGATCAGTATTAGATTGTGGTTTTATTGTATATGGATTGGCACCAAGAACAACTCTTACAAAACTAGATACTATCCAATATCAGGCATTCAGACTGTGTACAGGTGCTTTTAATACAACCCCAACAGCAGCATTACAGGTGGAGATGGGAGACATGCCTTTAGACATAAGAAGGATTCAGCTGTCAGTGACTTCCTGGGTTCATTTACAGCAGGGCCATAGTCCAGATCATCCAACACAGGGAACTTTCAAACCTTGTTGGGAAAAGGAGAAGAAGGAAACAAACAGCTTCAGATGGACAGTAACACAGAAAGCAGCAGAAATTAAAGTTGATCAATGGAACATCCATAGTCCAACAGTACAATTACCAGAAATACAACCCTGGATACTGCCTGGTGCCACAGTAGATCTCACATTACTGGAAAAGAAGAACAAGGATGTTTCATGTTAACTCACACATCATACAGAGTTATATTGATGGATACCACAGTTATGTCCACATCTATACACATGCATCAAAAATACAGTTGGAGTTTAATTTCTTGTTCTAGAGCTTCAGGTCAAAGTTGGGAAAAGAATCAGTGAGGCGTTATCAGCAGGGGGAATGATCACTCTATTATTATCAGTACAGTGGATAGAGGATACAAGAGCACTGAGATCAGTCATTTGTTCAGATTCAAGTTCATCACTCATCAGTTTACATTCAGACAGCAGACATTTAGAAACCAAACAAACACTATACAGAAGTCAAATTATGTTTTTATGAGTACCTGCACACATAGGCTTCAAAGGAAAGGAATTAGCAGACAAGGTGGCAAAGGAGGCTACATTAAATACTTAAACTGATTTGATAGTTAGCATCAGTAGAACAGAAGTGAAGAGCATTATCAAACAGAGACTGAAGGAAAGGTGGCAAAAGAAGCAGTGGGAGGAGGAAAGGAAAGGACGATGATTTTACAGAATACAAAGGAATGTTGGAGAAATGAGAAGTGCAGGAACAAAAAGGAGAAATGAAAGAATGATATCTAGTATAGTGGTGATATCTATAGTCTATGAATAACAAAAATTCCAAACAAATTATAAATTTAACACAAACTCATAATAAAGCCACTGAGGCACCTAGAGGGCAAAACTTATGCAGGATATATGAATAAGTCCATTGTCCAGATGATGATTGAAGGTTTCAGGGTGGTTTATTTTATCCAGAGACATCAAGCAGGCAACAAACAACGCTGCTGTATCTCTTGCCCTGTCATCCTGCCATTGCGTCCTGGCTTCATGGTAAAAAAAACATTAACCCATTAGGTGCCTACCTGAGTCTCACCTGGCTACCTGGCTATATAGACACACCCATGTACCCATCTACCCTTATGCCCCAAGTAGCAAAATAAACGAATGGAAATAACTCGTGAATGTAAACAATAATAATCAAAATACCCCGAAAATAATCTAATATTCAAATGTATCCCCAAAATATCCCAAAAATAAGAATATAGACTTTCACTTAATTTAGGTACAGTGAATAGCTGTAATATCTAGATTCAGATTAGGACACAATAGATTAAATAACACATTGTTCAAAACAGGAAAACATAATATGACTACTGTGGACAAGAGGAGACAGTGGAACATGTCATTTTACACTGTCAGAAATAAAGTTTCAAAAGAAGACAGATGATGGAAAACCTGAAAGAAATTAAAGTACATTTAATAAATATCTTACAAAAGAACTCAGAAAATGAAACTGTAGGATTTTATTTAAGAACCTTGGACGAACTCAGTTGATTGAGAAGACATAATCATTATAATTAGTTACAGAAATGTATTTTTGTTGTTGTTATTTTTGGGTGTACATTTTTATTTTATTTATTATTATTATTGATTTTTCTAATAGTCATAGGTATTCTGGCCCACACTCCAGTAGGTGGCGGTAATGCGCCTCAAAGCTACCCGCCAATAAAAAAGAAGAGTCAGTATCGTGTTTCAGACAAGGGGCAACCTCCGGTCTCGAAAAATGAAGCCTATGCGGAAGTACAAAACATGTTTACAGCCTGGTTCAAAAAACGAGATATATCTGAGAAGTTGACGGCCCCTTCTCCTCACACTGTGGGGGGGGGGTGATTTTTTTTTATAACTCATCGGATTTTATTATTTTAAGGAAAACGACTATGCCCATATTTGGTTGTGTCAGATTTGATTGACAGCTCTGCGCGCTGCATCTGTCTGTCAGGTCAGCAGGTCAGGAGGCTAACAGCTTGATCCTCTGATTTCTCCTCTTTTTTACTTCGTTTGGAGAGTTTGTTTAACACATATCTGACAACATACATGGCTTGCTGTGCGGTTAACAGACCATTCAACAAGTTGATGCTTCATTTTTCTTCGGTAAGTGATATAGTAGTGTTATATTTACTGCTTACTCATGTGTTTATATTTACGGACCTAGCTTGTTTAGCGTTAGCTTGTAAACCAGTCGGCTAACTGTGTAGCTCATTATTTACATTATTTACGGTCAATGGTTTAGAAATGTTTGTTGTTAAGATGTTGCTGTTGAAAATAATGAGTTTGTGTGATGTTAGAAGCTAAAGGTTCAGCTCGGTGGTTAACCACAGACTGTAAATATGGTTATCTGACGTTATGATGAATGTTATACTCCACGTAAATGTGGACATTAAAAAACAAACTTTGTGTAGTAATTATCCGTCAGTAACATAAACTGAACTGAACCTAATGTGCTGTGTAGGTTATAGAGGATGACATTAATGTTACATGGTTGATGTAGTGTCTTAAGATTTGAGCAAACTGTTAACAAATTAAAAAAAAAACTATATTAATAACCATATTAATTTTCACTGAACTCATACACAGAATATAGCAGTAGAAATATAAAATATAAATAACATATGGAATGAAAATAAGATATAAAGCACATAGATAATAAAGTATAAGAAATAGTTTGAAGAATACAGCCATGTACTGAGCTCATGTTAATAATAAATGAGTTACTGTATGTTCTGTACTAAAGCACAGAGAGTTGGGACCTGTTAATGATTTAAATAATTCAGGTTATATTTGTTTCATGTTAAGATGAAGTACTATCCACAATAAACTGCTTAATTTTTCCTCACACAAAATCTGAGACAATTTGATGTGGAATATCATCGTGTGAGTGAGAGAGCTGAAAACAGCATGATTACAATAATGTTTATCTTCTTAACTTTGAATAGATGTTGATTACCTGAATACTGGACCTTTGTTGTCTGGGTAGTACACTGTTGAATTTATAAATGTGCTCTTACACACAGATGAATACAGAAAAATAGATGAGAACAAAAAAATGATTTAATGAATAACTGATATTTTCTCTTTCTTTGCCATCCTGAAGACCCCTCACTAAAAGTCCATGTTCTCCTGGATCCATGTCACATGCTCGAGCTTCTTCTGAATGACTTTTCAACAGTCAAAGTTGTGCTGAGAGAAGATGGCCAGCAGATAAGACAGCAGTACATGAAGGAGCTCCACAGGCTTCAGGAGGAGGAGTGGGGTTTGCACCTTGGAAGACTGTATTCATGCTGTTCAAATAAAAATAGATCTCCTCCAAACAACTTGCAATCAAACCATTTTCTTCCCATTTTAAAACCCTTTGTCCAGTTTAGATGGGAGAAGTTGATATTATGTGATATTGATCAGGGAAGACTACATTTCTAAATCATTTTTAACTGTGTTTTTATTCACAAGTTATTGATCTTATTTACTCTCCATGTATCTTGATTTAAGAGTGGGGCTGTGTTTAAGGGCATATTTTTGCAATGACTCTGTTCCATCCCACTTTCAGAAATGAACTACATTAGTATTTGGTAAAAAAAAATGTTGAAAGAATAAAAAGTTGTGTAAAAGTAGACTTCCTTCCCTTAGCTATTGAGTTGAGCATTAATGCACATTTTAGTCTTGTCCTTTTAAAATCTGAAATGTATACTCATAAGTAGACATAAAGGAGTGCATTTCTATAGAAATATTTATTTAATCTGAAAAACAACATTAAAAAAAGTCTGTTTTTATAGCAGAGATTAACATGTTTACAGCTTGGTACAAAACAAACAAATAGGTGTGATTAGGTCATGAAGAAAAAAATCTCTTTTAACCACGAGGCCTTCAAGTCCTACTCCGACCGCGGCCTCCACTGAAAAAAGTCCCCGAGGAGAAGCAGACGGACACAGAGTCTTTTCAAAGTGAGCTTCTGTCCTCCCTGCGCAAACATTTGATAGAGACTCTGAAGATTGAGGTCCGGGCTGTGTTGGAGAGTGAAATGGCAGTCATTAGAGCCGACATTACTGCAGCCAGGTCCGAGCTAAAAGAATACAGAGAGTCCATTACATCCGAGCTGTCTACGTGGAGTGTCACGGTAAAAGGTATGGAGGAAAGCCTGTCTGCATGCACTGATGACGTTTCACATTTACAGAAAGAAGCTGATACTCTGATATTTATCATCCTCTCTGTCTCTATTTCTCTTCATCCTCTCTGTCTGTATTTCTCTTCATCCTCTCTGTCTCTATTTCTCTTCATTCTCTCTGTCTGTATTTCTCTTCATCCTCTCTGTCTGTATTTCTCTTCATCCTCTCTGTCTCTGTATTTCTCTTCATCCTCTCTGTCTCTCTATTTCTCTTCATCCTCTCTGTCTCTATTTCTCTTCATCCTCTCTGTCTCTGTATTTCTCTTCATCCTCTCTGTCTCTCTATTTCTCTTCATCTTCACAAAAGGCGATGAGCGTTTAAATTTCCTGTGATCCTGAACGCATCAGAATCGATCATCCGATCTCTATTGTAATAACAAGCATTTTCTTCTCCTCTTGAGAACAGACTTGACAAATCTTGACTTTTCATTTCTTACAAATCTGCACTAGGATGTTGTTATTTCTTCAAACTTAATTCCCGTTAATTGTGAATAAATGACGAGACAGTCAGTATCTTTTTCAGGCTCATACAGCTGAAGTGAGCCAGCGTGAGACCGCTCTATAACTTTACATTGATTTTCTTTTATTGGTGAAAAACATGAAAATAAAAAGTGCCATTTGGACAAAAGTAAATATACAAAAAATGACAATAGGAATGTATGGGTTATGTAGAACAAGTGACGGGTGGGGGTGTGAGGTGGGGGGTCCTTAGTTTGAACAGCACTACTACTAATCATAAAAGAAGCAAAAATAATATTAAAAAGAAAAATAGAAATGATAGAATAATACTAATGATATAATAGTATCGTATAAAGCTACTTTATGTTATGATGTGGAATCAGCTCCCACTGGTGGTAGGGTTATAATTAAGACGGTTTAGGAATGGGTCCCATGTTTCAGTCAAGGCCGATATATTGCTTCTCTGAGAGGCCATCATTATTTCCATTGTCATAAATCCTGTTAGAAGGTTGATCCAGTGGTTGATGTGTAATTATTTTTGCTTGGATTTCCAGTTCAGAAGTACTGTTTTCCTGGTGATAGTTAGAGATATGAGCAGAGGGTTTCTGAGTTTGGTCGGAGTGTCTAATTGTCTCCGAGCAGGCAGAGGGATGGGGATGTTGGGATTCTGCAACCCAAAATGTCTGGAAGTTGGTTTGTGTCCAAAAGTTTTGAACTGTCTGACATGTCCAGGTTGTGTGCAAATAATCATGTGTGTTGCCTAAATTGCATTGTGAGCATATTTCTGTTTGATAAGCCCATTTGAAACATTTCTTATGTAGCGATGTGTGTCTATGGATTGTTTTGTATTGAATGAGTTGTAGGTTAGTATTTTTTGTCATAACTAAAATATATTTTTGCAGATCTGTATCCAGAAGTCAGGGTCAGGATGGATATCTAGGTCATTTTCCCATTTAGAAATGGGAATTGTTATGGTGTCATCTGTTTTGTTTAGAATTGTGTAGACCTTAGAGATTTTTTTTCAGAGTCCGCAATCTTTATGATTTCTTTGCTTAATATAGAGGGAGTTAATGGGTTGTTAATTATATTTATCTTTGATTTCATGATTGAGCTTTTGATAGCGTAGAAATTGATGATTACCGACCCTGTACTCCTGGATTATTCTTTGGAAAGTAATGAATTGATTATTTTCAAACAGGTGATGAAGGTGTGGTTCCATGTGGGAAAGTGAATGGGGGTTTTGCCTTTTGGGAGAGAAAACTTAAATCTTTGATCATTATATTTTGGCACTGAGAATTTTCTAGCTCTATCCATTAATTATTGTGTTGGGGTTGTTGTATCCATTTCATAATGTACTGAATCTGGTTAGCTAGGAAATAGTATAGTACGTTTGGAGCATCCAGTCCGCCCTGGGTTTCCTCTCTCTGTAATGTTGAGAGTGTGACTCTAGGCTTTTTATTTTTACAGTAGAATTTGTTGGTGAGCAAGTCAAGAGATTTAAACCAGTTGTCTATAGGGGTTGTGGGAACCATAGAGAATAGGTACTTAACTTGGGGAAGGATTTGAATTTTAACTGTTGAAATATGTCCTATCAGAGAAAGCGGGAGTTTTGATCATCTTTTGAAGTCCTCTTGAATTATTTGAAAAATTGGGGTGTAATTGAGGGTGAAAAGTTCTGATAGCCCGGCAGAGATGTTAATACCTAAGTATCTAATATTACATTGTGAAAAGGGAGTCTACTATCAGACCATTTTTTTTATTACATTTGATTTTGTCCTACCAGAATTACCTCTGCCTGGAAGAGGTGTGCTCTCTAGAAGTTTGTCGGATAGTGCTGTTGCTAGATTTAAAGAAGCTATTTCAGCTGTTTTTGATTCAGTACCGTGTTTCAACCCGGTTGGAAACTCTTATGATAGCTTTAGTCCCTCTCAGCTAAATCAGTTTGTTGATAGTGCAGTGGATTCGCTGAGAGTTACTCTGGATTCGATTGCTCCCCTGAAACAGAAGGTTGTCAAGCGGCGGAGAGTGGCTCCATGGTTCAACTCAGAAACCCGTACTCTAAAAAAATCGTCGCGGAATTTTGAAAGAATATGGCACTCTCGTTTTTTCTGGCAGGATAGTCATAGAAAATATATGAAGGCTCTACGTCACGCCCCAGCTGCCTACTACTCCTCTCTAATTGAGGAAAACAAAGGCAATCCTAGATACCTTTTCAGCACTCTAGCCAGGCTGACAGAGAGTCATGGCTCCTTTGAGCCTTGTATTCCTCTAGCCCTCAGCAGTAATGACTTCCTGAGTTTTTTCAACAACAAAGTTGTAGACATCAAAGACAAAATTGGTAACCTCCTGCCCTTACCTGGTGCGGATATGTCTGGTACGGCAGAGACAGTTCCAGGACCAGATATTAGTCTGGACTGTTTTTCTCCAATCAACCTTTCGGAGCTATATTCCATTTTTTCTGCGTCGAAACCGTCAACCTGTATTTTGGACCCAATCCCAACCAAGCTGTTTAAGGAAGTTTTTCCCTTAGTTAGCAACTCTATATTAGATATGATAATTTCGTCTTTACTGGCAGGCTATGTACCACAGGCATTTAAAGTAGCGGTAATCAAACCTCTACTTAAAAAGCTTACTCTAGATTCAGGAACAGGATTACTGTAACTCTCTTTTGTCAGGGTGCTCTGACAAATCTCTAAAGACTCTTCAACTGGTCCAGAATGCTGCAGCTCGTGTACTGACCAGAACCAGGAAATAGGACCACATCACTCCTGTCCTGGCTTATCTGCACTGGCTCCTTATACAGTCTAGAATAGAATTCAGGATCCTTCTTCTCACCTACAAAGCACTAAATGGCCAGGCACCATCTTACCTGAAGGAGCTACTAGTGCCGTACTGTCCCTCGAGAGCGTTGCGGTCCCGGAGTGCAGGCCTGCTGGTGGTACCTACAGTCTCCAAGTGTACTATGGGGGGTAAAGCCTTCAGTTATCAGGCTCCTCTCCTCTGGAACCGCCTTCCAGCCGGGGTCCGGAAGGCAGACACAGTCTGTATTTTTAAGAATAGACTTAAAACTTTCCTTTTTGATAAATCTTATAGTTAGTGCTGGTGTAGACCAGCTCTTAGTTATGCTGCTATAGGCTTAGACTACCGGGGGAACTGGCACCTTGAGCTCCTCTCTCTCTCTCTCTCTCTGTGCATATACAGTACATCATATTACTGCATGTATCTATCTGTAAATTTCAGTCACTAACCACCTACTTTCCTGAGAGCTCTTGAGCTCTCTTAGGCTCCTCAAGATCGTTGGTTGACGGCATGCCAGAACAACCCCGGATCTTTGTAACATAGCAATAAGTAAGGTCTTTTACCTACTTTCTGTAACATAACAATGAGTAAGGTCTTTTTACCTGCTCTTTTGTAATGTTAACAGACACAGAGTAAGGTATTTTACCTGCTTTTTGTAAAGGGTCTTGAGATAACACTTGTTATGAGTTGACGTTATACAAATAAATTGAATTGAATTGAATTTGTTGGACAGGGAGTTGACATTCCCCATGAGGATTGAAGGTAGGACAGGCTTAAATCTCCATCTCCAAGCCTTACGTTTAGCCTTAAGCTTAGCTCCAGCCCAACATCTGCGGTATGCCTTCTTAAGCTCAGCCGGGATGTGATGACTTACTCCACGACTCCTCTCTCGAGTACACTAACCTCGTCATTGTACTCATTGTCAGTCAAAAATACACACTAAGACAACAAAAATGATAAAAAAATAACGATAGAAAAACATACACTAACTACGGAGCTACAAGGACTTGCTGCATCCCAATACAGAGCATAGCAACCAGGAAACTATATCATATCTGATATACCGTTAAACAGTTAAACTACTTTTACTTGTTGTATTTTTATTTTTATTTGTACAATATACCCATTTTTCCACTTTAGTGTGGAGTCCACTTAAAAAAACCTGCAAATATTCTCACAAAGTTGTTAAATCTATTCTCATAGACTCGTTCTCAAATGTTGGGTAGATTGTTGTTGGAGTTAAGTTACACTACACCCCATTTTGTGAACAAATGAGACAGCATACATACAGTTATTAGATCAGTTACAATTGCCATCAACAGAGCAGAGACATGATTGGAAAAACTATGAATTGGGGAATTCACACAAACTTGCTACAGCACAAACATGTAAGAATATCAGTTTAAGGACACTTCTGTGAAAAACATGTCCAGTGTAGGTCAAAGTAAAAAGATGTTTATCTTTTTAACATAACTACACATACTGCCCCGATGCACCGTTAAAGTCATGGCATATTAACCTATCAAAATGATTTGTGGCATATAAGAAATGTGTTTTGTTGTTAACATTTGAAGAAGTAAGTCCTGATAAGTGAAGGGATGAAAATCCTTTACCTGGGTAAATCCATCTTACCTTCTAAGCTTTCACTTGTGTGTCTGCACTTCATGTCAGCTGATCAGAGAAGTTGAGTCAAAAGAAACTCATGACTGTGGAGCAGTGGTGATAGGCGATGCTCTGTCTATGCACTGGTTAAGACTGACCTGACTGACCACAGAATCTGGGGTTGTTATGAGCTGTTAGGGTTCTGGAATGACGTGTCAACAAAGGACCAAAGGACCAAAGCACAGAATGTTTACTTTGGAATACATGGAAACATGTCAGTTTATATGTTGCCATGGAAACCAACCAGCAGGAAATCCTTTTATGGTTCCATTTACATAACACAACAAACAAAGTTGCTGTTTTATAAGTAAATATTTCAGTCCTGTTTCTACAGTCAATACACAAATGTACTAAATCAGTTCCTGATACCCCAATATTGCAACAATGTTCATCAGTGCTCTGAAAACTCCCCCAACTCTAGCATCATGGCTTCACTTTTTTCAATTATATAAATAAACAAGTCTGCTTGTAGTTGTGTTGAAATATTCATAAATGAAAGCAGTTACTTTCATTGCAAATAAGAAAAGTTTTAGGATTGATGACGAGTCAGGTTACTGTGGGAAGTGGATAGCACCAAGACCAATCAAAGAGCAAAAGGGGCACTGAACAAAGAAAGAGCAGTCTCAATCTCTCTTGGGAAAGGAGAAGGAAAAGCAGTGATTAAAAAACAAGGGAAAAGAAATATGGCAGAAAAGATGGGATGAGGATCAGAAAGGAAGTGGTTTGTATAAAATACAAAAATCAGTTGTCACAAAGAGCTATAAAGAAAGGAATAGAAGGGAGGAAATGATCATAATGAGACTTAGTGTAGGTCATACTGGGCTGAATGACACAATGGTTATACTAGGGAAAAGGAACAGGGACGAGTGTGAAAGATGCAGAACTCAGGAAAATGTAGAACATATATTATTACATTGTAATAAGTATGTAAATGAGAGAGAGAGATTGAAAGAGAAAATCAGAGCTACAGGGCGTGAATGGAATATGAGAGGAATACTGGACACAGAGGAAGAAGGAGAGGGGATACTAGTCTGGGAGCCAGGTCCCTCCCTCAGGATGTTTTTTGTTACCTTTTTTTTCACTATGATTTTTAGTTAGCACATACCTTGGGCCATCAAAAGTTCATATCGACCACTCCCAACTCGGGGCTGTTTGGTCCTGGAGGGCCAAAAAAAACCTTTTTGAAAAATGCTTCAGTTAAGATCATGTAATGTTACAAATTATCTTGTTAAAATTGCATCAATAGCCATACAAATATGACATTTGGCACAGAGTATCCTGAGATATAGGGGGAAAGTATCAAAATAAGATTAAGATATAAAGAGAACAAGGGTAGCAGGTAGAATTTAAATTCTAGAGAAGGGAAGTGGCATGATGATACACACTCTTGTACAGTAGGTGGCGGTATGCACCTTTAAGCTGCATACCATTACATACTGTGTCAGGTTGAAAATGTGGGGTGTCAGATTCAGTTTGGGTACCAGGTCATTCAGGGATTGAGGGGAATAAAATCTCTGACAAACTTTCAAAGAATGAAAGAAGTCAGTTATTCAGGGAGCTATCTGACCTGGGACTCTCATCTTTCTCCTTTAAGTCTATATTTTCTATACAAACTTTCAATCTGTTGGGGGCGCAGCTCTTAGATTCTTACGCTACTGGCCTGTATCAGAAGATATGAATGAAGTACACACTAATAGAAAAAGAGGAATTTATCTTCTAATTGCTCCTTTGGCCTTTTCTATATAGATATCATCTAATTGACTGAAGCGTCGCTCGTCCAGTCTCTTCCTCCAGTGATATTTACTGCAGATAGGTTATTTATTTTTTCAGTTCATGTAAGTTGTCTTCTAATGCGTGCTCTAGTTATATTTTTTCCTGTATCAATAGCTAATTATTTAATCTTAAACTTCAACAATAAGAAAGGTTTTTGAATCATTAGAAAGATTAGGACTTGTTTTACTTGATAAGTATTTACTGTTTTTAGTTTCTGAGTGCTCTGAGCAGGTGGTAGATTCCACCAGCTGAGACCACAGTGCATACCTTCCAACCTGGTGACCACTTCCTAGTTTGCAACTTGAAACCAATAGAGATCAAACTACATTATAAACCACACACACCAATGCTTCAAGTGATGAGAACAACTGCAATAGATACTGTGCATGCGTCCACAAATGTCTTCAACAGTGACTGTTATCAGAAATGTTGGTCCATTAGAAACACCATCACAGTGAGATATCTACAGACTCACATGTTAGAAAGCTTCTCATTCTTAATCCTGCAAAGATATGTAGAATAATAACACTCTATAATACTCAAAAGCCATACTTGAAATGTTCTGTTTTTAATATTCATATTTCTACATTGATAAGATCGTCTTTTTAGAGTTAACTGATACAACAGATGTTCGTACGGTAGATTGATTGGTAGCAGGTGAAGACGTTCACTCCCTATCATATCGTCCAATAGGAGATCTAAGAAAACAAGCAACGTTAGACTAATGCATTGGAGGCAAAGCAAACTCTAAATGTCTTTGTTTAATATGATGAACAAGTATACTCAGACTTTCAACCAGTGGTGATATAAAAGACAAACAGAAGCTTCTATTAGTTTGTGATTTATGAACAGCTGACTCAGAAGAAGTTTAGCTTCATATCTGTTACGAGCACTCACCCTCTACCACAAGACACCTAATCCCTTAAAACGCTGAACCAAAGCAGCAGGATAAACATATCACCAGACTTCTGAACCAACATCATCACAGAACAGAAATTCCTATTGGAAGTCTAACTGAATGGAAAGGAATCTGTAGGCTGCAGGGACGGTGCCAGGATTTATTTCCTCCCGGTGTTTAGGGGGAGCTTGAATATGTTGGGGTGCTATAAACAGCCGATTTTCATGAGTTCATAGGTACTTTTTTAAGTTCTCTCTTCTTCTTTTTTCTAGACATACGTGAGGGGGCTTAACCGGAGCTAGACAGATTTGTGATGGGGCTATAGCGCCCCCTAGCCCCAGTGTAGCGCTGTGCTTGGTAGGCTGTACCTGCTGACAGTATATGAGCAACAATGTGAAGATGAATACTTTTCAGCACGTGACGGTCAGCACTTTGTCAGCCATGTGTGTTGGGTTGCGGTGTTGTCTGATAATCCACAGTCTGTTTCATGAAGTCCTTGTTGAACATTTACTACAGAAACAACCCCACCTAACAATGGTTGTTCCTTTGAAAGGGTTAATGTGTTCACATTTCTTGGTGTATGGATAAGAGACTTACTTGGAAAACTCATGTAGAAAAATCATCTGTAAATGTGAGAAAGTGAATAACATCCTCAGAAGTCTAGCAGGAAGTGATTGGGGGGCTAAATGTTCTACATTATAGAAAAACAATGGACCCCCTTCTGTAATGTCTGTATTGTTCTGATATCACCAATAAAAAATAAGAGACAAAATAAAATCTGATAATCTGGATTTGATAATCCTTAAAGACACGGTCACACTGGCCATCCGTACCGTGCCCAAGCACGCTTCAACGCTAAAGTCCAGTTCGTTTGACCAGTGTGACCGCTCCGTATCGTGCTCAGGCACGGTACACTTCCTTTGCTTTGGCACACTTCAGAGAGGTGTGCTTCAGCACGGTACACTTAATGCATGAGCACAAGCACGCGGGTACATAGAGCTGACAGCCTTCATTATGGAGAAATCCAGAGTTTCATGGCTGTATCTGACTAACATGACACAATATAAGACACAAAGTAGCTGTCATGTTCTGTGTTGTTCTCCAATGTGCGGGCATCCGCGCGGCCGAGTCCACGCGCAAGTCCATGCGTGAGTCTACGTGGACGCCTGCACATCGGAGAACAAATAATTAATTTATGGCTGTGTCTGATTAAAATGGCTTAAATAAGCTGTAAAGTCAGTAAAGTAGCTGTCATGGGTTTTTCTCTGATGTGCAGACGCGGACTCGACTGCGCGTCTCTCTCTCTCTCTCTCTCTCTCTCTCTCGTCCGCTTGTTTGTAAACTGAGCATGCTTCATAATAACATAAAGCGTGCATGTGTTGTATTAAGACGTTATGTACAAGAGGTAATCGTGCTTAGGCACGGATAGTCCTGTGTAGTGTGACCGTGGGCCGCGCCGGCCAGCGGGGGAATGGCGCTGCGGGGGGGCGCAACTTCAAAAAAAGTAATCTATATATAGGACAAATATTGATCAAATTCTGCTTGAGAATGGAACAGTTGTTACATCTACAAATGATATTCTTCAAACTTTAATGAACTATTACACTAATAATTTTAAGGAGGTAGAATCACGGTCACTTAATTTGTCCATACCTGAAGATATTAAATCATGCCCTCGTCCTAAACTTACAGATGAACAGCATTTATAATGTGTAGGTCCAATTAACTTAATTCTAAGTTGATCAAATCTTACTGGAGGTAAATTGATGATTTGTTTTTCATTCGGTGAGGTAATGCTGAAGATTGAAAAGAATTTCACGCGTTTATGAATTCTAGAACGGAATCCATGAAGTTCATTTTGTGTTTTGACTCAGATCATATTTCCTTTTTGGATGTTTTGGTGAAAAAGGCGGAAACTTCTGTTTGGGATTGTTATGGTTGGGTTAAACAATACCCTGAAATCTGGGCCGGGGTGTGGTCAGGTGTGAAGTGCCCAATGTGAATACAAGCTTCTCTCACTGTATAGACACTTTTTGATGATAAGGCTATGGCTGTATTCAGATGCTAAAAATGCACTTCACGGCAGATTGTGGAAGATAATGTGAGAGTAAAACCAAGTTAACGTATGAAAGGCTACATGTGGATAGAGACAGAAACTCAACAGAATAGTTCATTTACCCTGATAGCAAGATTTGAGTTGGTCTCCTTCCTCTTTGTATGGGGCTCTACAAACTGCAGCCAGGTCAGGATCCACTGCTGCCTGCCAGTCGTTTGGGCTCCAGACCTTCCAGATGAAGCAAGTCGCTTATAGCGGGTGTACTGGGTCCTCAGAGAATTCCACCTCTTCTTGAGCTCTTTCTCTGAGAGACAAAGATACATTTTAAACATTGTGCCCATGTCCAAATCATGTCTATATGCAGAGCCAACAAAGGTTATTTTCAGTGGTGGATGAGTCAGTTCATCAACTTCAGTTGTTTTGGGAGAACACCATCTTTCACCTAGAAAGATGGTGTTCTCCCAAAACAATTGAAGCCCCAGTCCCACCTTGGAACATGTAACTCCAACGACCCACAGACGACTGGGGGTGGTAACGATTCTAGGCCAAACAAGGCCAACGACTCAGCTAACGACTCTGATGTGAGTCATCCACAGAGGCTTAAATCTCAAGCTCCATCCACCAGATAGTTCATAACTGAAGAAACCTTTTGGAGGAGAGGTGAAACGTCTTCAAAATCTTTAACCAGTCCAGTTGCCTTTGGATAAAGCTTCGAATTTGCCATGACCTGGATCACTGAGAACCTACACAGACAAGAAGAAATATAGGATGTAGAGTTTATTTCCAGCTCTTTGTTAGCATGATTGATAGCATGTGTGTCTGTAACGTTGTAGGTTATCAGAGTAACGTCGAGTAGAATTTTCCTTCTGTGACTCTAATGTGTGTCAGATGTCCGGGTTTCAGGATCTTAAAGATTTATTCAGACGGCGGCTGCTCGCTGCGGTTATCAGAGATATATCAGAAACTACAACATGTGGATACGAAAAGGAGCTCCACCGACAAAGAAAACTGCTGGATGTGATTTTAATACCTGAAATCAAGCTGCAGAGAGCAGGTAGGTTTTCTTTCCACTTTCCACCAAAGTAGATATGATTATTGGAGATAAGTTTATGAAATGGTATGCTATTCACAGGAGGAAAATAGTGAATTACATTTACTCTCATTACTGTAATTGAGTGTTTTTTTGAATCTGTACTTTTACTTAAGTACTTTTACTCAAGTATTGTTCTAAAAACTTCAAAGCAGATACAGTTGAAGCTTCAGTGGGGAACACAGTGACTTATAAAAATATCTCATAGAAGCTCATACAGGGTCTCTTGGGGTCAGGGTTAATAATAAATAGTGCAAATGCTGATTGACGTTAACAATAACACTGAAATGTATTTATTTGTTGTGTTTATGTCTGTTTGTTTCTGCATACATTGAAAAACAAGCAGAACTACAGTACATAAGGTTATCAAATACTATGAAGAAAAACAAATGTTTTACTTGGCTGAATACCAAACATAAGTTTGATATAATATGTTTACAGGAGACACACTCAACTCAAAAAGAGGAAGAGATGTGGATATGAGAATGGATGGGAGCTATCATTTTTAATCGTGGTTCAAGAAGTCCGAGGGGTGATGCAATCTTACTCAGGGAGCATCTGGATTATTCTTTAAACAAGATAGATGGTCGTATAATTATGATGTTACATTTATGTTTAATTTATTTATATGCTCGAAATAGCAAGGTTCATACGTTTTTTTAAATGTGCTCAATATGATTCAGCATTTCAAACAATCAATCCATTATTTAGAAACTAAAATAATCAACTCAAATCCTCTCAACTCAAAGCGTTTCTGAGTGAGACAAAGAGCCTGTCAGTATTTTCTTCAACATTTCCATTCATAAATCAGCCCACTACTTTATAAGCCTTGATTATTAGACATCATGAAACATGCTGCTGGTTAAAAGAAGGTGTAAACAAAGTGTCATGTTGTTGATGTTTTTGAAAAGAACAAGTTGCTCTGAAAACAACAAGTTGCTCTGAAAACACTACAGTTTTTAGCTTTTCTGTTTTGTATGAAATATTAATTTCCTTTGTCAGTCACAACCTGTTTAATTGATCAACTGTTACAGAGGTTGGAAAAACAGGGAGGTGGACCCAAGTGCAGAAAACAAAAATATTTAATTAAACAAAAAGGCCAAAGGCAACAAAACACAGGGATCAAAAATAGGGAGCCACAGAGGAGCACAAGCAAAAACTAACATTCATACAACATACAACGAACTGACGCAGAAGGGAAGAAACACAGAGACTAAATAGACACAGGGGTAATCAAACACAGGTGAGACTAATGACACAGGTGAAGACTATGAGGGCAATCACACAGGAAGGAATGGACACAACACTGAGGACAACTACAAAATAAAATACATGAAACACTGAAGACACACAGAACTCAAGAATGAAACAAAGCACACTAGAACATAAAGAAACACTAACCTAGAAAACACACAAGGGAAACAACACCATCAAACAAGAATGAGAACTAAAAACAACAAGAAAACCTAAACTCTGAAAATAAGAAACCAAATCATGACATCAACTGAACAAACTACTCATCACGTAGTTATCATGCTACAAGTTTTAGACTTGTAATCAATCTTTGTAGTAGCCTCGCTATGAGCACAAAAAGTGAACGTACAGCTCCGACCTGAATCAAAAACCAAAGAAACAAATGACACATAATACTTCCCTAAGGGTTTGAAATGTTGTGTCCACTTGTTTTATTTTCTTACTTTAATTTGTAAAGATTTGCATGAACTTATCATGCTTTTGTCAAATAAAATATTAAAAGAATGGCTGTAAACCATAACGCGTTAATCACAGTCAGGTCTGAAATGAATGCAAGTTTTTTAAATGACAGTACGTGCAGTGATGGAATGAAACCAACCAACCACCATGAATGGGAAAGGAACCACAGATCGGATTTGAACCAAGGCTGCAAGGCTTTTTACACAACCTCTTCGGCTGGTTTAATTTACTTTTACTTTTTTTACCAATTCCCTTTTTCCGTGGATAAGTTAATATAGTGTCTTCAGTCTACCACAAGTTCCTTATTTTCTTTCCAAATAAAGGTCGGTTTGTATCAGAAAAGGAAGTAAAGTAACCTAAGCTTAAGACAAATTACAAAATAATAGCATTAAAAACTTGTTTCATATGCAAAATAAGTGAATTCCAATGATTAAAACATTATCAATTCCAATTAACTATCGATTTTCAGCCATTAAAAATAAAATAATTTGACAGCCCTTATTAATATTAAAAAATCAGTCCAAGTACTGATAATGTTTGTTTACTGTGTCCTGCAGATGTCCAGCAGCTGTTGGTGAGTAAAGAAGAGCTTCCACCTGAGCAGCAGGAGTGGAGCCACATTCTGGACCAGGAGGACACTAAGCCTCAACACATTAAAGAAGAACATGAGGAACTGTGGATCAGTCAGGAGGAAGAACAGCTTCAAGGACTGGAGGAAGCTGATACCACCAAGTTCCCCTTCACTCCTGTCTCTGTGAAGAGTGAAGATGATGAAGAGAAACCTCAGTCCTCACAGCTTCATCAGAGACAAACTGAACAGATGGAAACAGGAATTGATGGAGAGGACTGTGGAGGAGCAGAACCAGAGAGCGACTCAGATCCAGAGAGACCTTTACAACCAGAGATTGAGGTCAAGATTGAAGACTCTGATGAACCTGAGACTGATGACAGTGATGATTGGCAAGAGACAAAAGAAGATCTGTCAGAATCAAACTTGAAAAATAAGAAACTAAAGACTGGTAAGAGACCACATAGGTGCTCGGAGTGTGGTGAAAGATTTTACCACAAAGGGTCAATGACCAAACACATGTTGGTTCATACAGGAGAGAAACCCTTCAGCTGCTGTTTGTGTGATAAAAGATTAAGTACTAAGGGAAGTCTGACCACTCATATGATGGTTCACAGTGAAAAGAAACGCTACAGCTGCTCTCAGTGTGAGAAAAGATTTACCCATAAGGCTGGTCTGACAAATCACATGGCAAACCACAGAGGGGAGAAACCCTTCAGCTGCACTGAGTGTGGTAAAAGTTTTACCCAAAGAGGAACTCTGGCCACACACATGTTAGGTCATACAGGAGAGAAACCATTCAGCTGCTCTCAATGTGAGAAAACATTTACTCATAAGTCTAGTTTGACATATCACATGGCAAATCATAGAGGGGAGAAACCCTTCAGCTGCCTTGAGTGCAGTAAAAGATTTAACCGAAAGAAGGTTATGACCAGACACATGTTAGGTCATACAGGAGAGAAACCCTTCAGCTGCTCTGAGTGTGGTAAAAGATTTAATCGAAAAGATCTTGTGACCAAACACATGTTAGTTCACACAGGAAAGAAACTCTTCAGCTGCGCTGAGTGTGGTAAAAGATTTAAGCAAAAATGGCATCTGACCACACACATGATGATTCACACTGGAGAGAAATGCTAATCCTGTGCAATGTTAAAAAAGATCCAAAGGAATCCAAGTTAACAACATCACTAATGTGTATTCATAAGTATGTATTGACTAACAGATGTATAACTGCTGTTATAAAGGGATATAAGACAATTCTATTGACAGAAATCTGTCTCTACTGTTTTGCCATTGATGTTTTGTTGATGACATGTGAACCAGTAAGTTGGGAGCAGCTATGACATTCGAATTGAAAGGGTTTATATGAAACAGTTACAGTGTAAGGATTCTTCTTCTCTCCTGATATCTTCTATTCTTTCTGTCACTCTGTTTCCTTGGAGGCCTCTGTGTTGGGTAGCACAAGTTCTTCAGACAGCTCATGTGTAACCTTGTAATAAATAAACTGATGGAGAGTGAGAAAGACTTTCATCTACTTGTGTTATTTTGTGTGGAGTGTCTAAAGTCTCTTTGGTAAAGAAAAGGAGTTCAGCAGATCCTGATGCAGAGTGACCACAGTCAGATCAGGTCCAGGTTGATTTCACTGAAAACCTTTAACCCTTAATAAGAATCCTGCAGTCAGAATACAAAATAAAGAAAATCTCAATGACACCTGAACATGCACAGGATTAATTAAGAGTGCAGAGGCCACTGGGCACAAAACTGCTGCAGCCTTTGATCACAAACTGAATGACAACACCTGTAGATGTCATCTGGCATTCTGGATTTACTCAACATATTGTTAGAAGAAACAATAGAAATGCATTAGATAGATACTTTATCCATCCCCTGGGGGAAATTCAGGAGTGTCCCATAGCTCACAAGTTAGAAAAAATAGAACAGAGAAAACATCAATATTAATTTAAAACTGCATAGATATTAACAGATAATTAAAATACTTAAAGTCTTTATATTCCTTAATGCTTCTTATAATGGCACAAATCACCAGGGTGTTAGGGAGAGAAACAAGAAAACGGCAGACAGTAACGTTCCACCCACAGATCCAGCCATGAGCTGCTACCATTGGCCTGTGTGTTAAAAAGCCTAATGGCTGTGGGGACAAAGGATCTCCTGAACCTCTCGGTCCTGCAGCACAGTGAAATTAGATGTCCAATGCAGCTACTTCTCCTACCTGCCATGATGTCATGAAGAGGATGACTAACATTGTCCAATATATTCTGTCCTTTCTTTCGCACGCATCTCTCCACCTCAATCCTCAGTAAGTCCCTCTTGCCTAAAACTGAGCTAGCCTTTTTTATCAGCTTGTCAAGCCGCCTAGTGTTCTTGTCAGTCATGTTGCCCCCCCAGGCAGATCACATAAAAAAGAACACTCTCCACCACTGACTGCCCATTCCTAATGCACGCCACAATAGCCGTGTCATCAGAATATTTCTGAATGTGGCAGAATTCAGAATTCCATGTACAAAGTGAACAGGAATGGAGCTAGCACAGTCCCCTGAGGAGCCCCCATCTTGCTAACCACCGTACCAGAGACACAGTTCCCCAGCCTGACAAACTGTGGTCGATCTGTCAGGTAATCTGTGATCCAGGCAGCGAGAGAGGAATCCACCCCCATCCCCTCAAGTTTGTGTCTTAGAAGAGGGGGCTGGATGGTGTTGAAAGCGCTTGAAAAATCAAAGAACATAATCCTCACATAACTACACAGCTCCTCCAAGTGGGAGTAGGCCCTGTGGAGCATGTACAGCACAGCATCATCCACTCCAATATGCTGCTGGTACGCAAACTGTAGAGGGTCCATTGAATGTCCAACCTGTTGTCCAAGACTGCGAAGAAGTAACAGTTTCAGTGTCTTCATGATGTGTGAAATGAGAGCCACCGGCCTATAGTCATTTAGCTTGTTTGGACGGCCTACTTTAGGTACCGGTACGAGACATGATGTTTTCCAGAGAAGCGAAACTTTCGCCTTCTGTAGACTTAGGTTAAAGATCCACTGGAGGGGTTCCGCCAGTTGGGCTGCACACTCTTTAAGCAGTCTCGGACACACCCCATCAGAACCAGCTGCTTTTCCAGGATGCAGCCTCTGAAGCTCTGACCTCACATCATCCATTGTGAAGAACAGGGGAGGGGTCCCAGGTGAGGGGGAAGTTGCAGCAGCAGTGTGAGGAGTGCAGCTGTGTGGAGAAGAAAGGGAGAGGTGTCTTGCAGCTAAAGTAGTGGTAGAGGGAATGGGTGAGACTATATCAGCTGGTGCTGGACACACACTAGCCACCATGTGAAACCTGTTGAAAAACTGGTTGAAGACATTGGATTTATCAACATCATCATCACTAGTGGTAAATTGGCAGTTCTTTTTACTGTAGCCAATGATGGTTCTCATTCCCCTCCACACCTCTTTGGTGTCATTATGCTGCAGCTTCCTCTCTACTTTCTTTTTGTAGTTCGTCCTTGCCTGCTTTAATGCCCTCTTTAGCTCATGTTGCACACTCTTGACCTTCACCCTGTCTCCCTCCCCAAAGGCCTCTTTTTTCTTGTTAAGGAGTTTCTTGATGTTACTTATGATCCAGGCTTTGTTATAGAGAACGCACCGTACAGTCCTTACTGGTATCACAGTTTCCCAGCAAAGATAAATATAGTCTGTGGTGCATTCAACTATTCTGTCCATGTTACTGTCCAAGTTGTTCCCCTGTGACTCCAGCAGTACACTCCAATCGGTGCGCTCAAAGCAAGTCCCTTAAATAATCACTAGCCTCTGGTGTCCACTTCCTGAATGAGCGAATGGTTGCATGCTGACTAAGTACACAGGATTTATAGGAAGGCTGAAGAAAGACCAGGTTGTGATCTGGTCTGCCTAGTGGTGGTACAGCTGAAGCACTGTAAGCTTCTTTGATGTTAGCATACAGCAGATCAAATGTCTTATTTCCCCTTGTCTGACAGTAAACAAACAGTGAAAAGCTAGTCAGATTGGAGTTGAGGTTGACATGATTAAAATCTCCGGATATTGCAATGAACGCATCTGGGTGTTGAGTCTGTATTCTTGCAACAGTTTTATTGATGACGTCACATGCCACCATAGCAACCGCTCTTGGTGGAATGTAAACAACAATGGCGACGATGTGAGAGAACTTCCTCGGTACATAATACAGTCTGAGACCAACTGCCAGAAGTTCAATTTCCTGTCAGCACAGCTTTTCTTTCGCAGTTATATGACCAAGGTTACACCACCGATTTTGTCACAAACAGAACCAGGCCCTCACCCTCACCTTTGCACTTTCCACTCACTCTCACATCTCTGTCTGCTGGTACCAGTTAAGTCGACAGAAGTGTCCAGAATGTAATTGTTCAGCCAGGTCTCCGTAACACACGAGACTACACTCACTATGTCTCTTGGTCTTTCACAAGTGCCTCCAGCTCTTCACATTTGTTGGACAGGGAGTTGACATTCCCCATGAGGATTGAAGGTAGGACAGGCTTAAATCTCCATCTCTGAGCCTTACATTTAGCCTTAAGCTTAGCTCCAGCCCGACATCCGTGGCATGCCTTCTTAAGCTCAGCCGGGATGTGATGACTTACTCCACGACTTGTCCGTTGCAGAATAAGGAGGTCCTCTCTCGAGTACACTAACCTTGTCATTGTACTCATTTTCAGTCAAAAATACACACTAAGACAACAAAAATAATAAAAAATAATGATAGAAAAACATACACTAACGACGGCGCTACAAGGACTTGCTGCATCCCAATACGGAGCATAGCAACCAGGAAACTATATCATATCTGATATACCGTTAAACAGTTAAACTACTTCTGCTTGTTGTATTTCCCTTTGTATTTGTAGTATATACCCATTTTTCTACTTTAGTGTGGAGTCCACTTAAAAAAACCTGCAAATATTCTCACAAAGTTGTTAAATCTATTCTCATAGACTCGTTCGCAAATGTTGGGTAGATTGTTGTTGGAGTTAAGTTACACTACACCCCATTTTGTAAACAAATAAGACAGCATACATACAGTTATTAGATCAGTAACAATTACCATCAACAGGGCAGAGACATGATTGGAAAAACTATGAATTGGGGAATTTACACAAACTTGCTACAGCACATAAACATGTAAGAATATCAGTTTAAGGACACTTCTGTGAAAAACATGTCCAGTGTAGGTCAAAGTAAAAAGATGTTTATCTTTTTAACATAACTACACATACTGCCCCGATGCACCGTTAAAGTCATGGCATATTAACCTATCAAAATGATTTGTGGCATATAAGAAATGTGTTTTGTTGTTAACATTTGAAGAAGTAAGTCCTGATAAGTGAAGGGATGAAAATCCTTTACCTGGGTAAATCCATCTTACCTTCTAAGCTTTCACTTGTGTGTCTGCACTTCATGTCAGCTGATCAGAGAAGTTGAGTCAAAAGAAACTCATGACTGTGGAGCAGTGGTGATAGGCGATGCTCTGTCTATGCACTGGTTAAGACTGACCTGACTGACCACAGAATCTGGGGTTGTTATGAGCTGTTAGGGTTCTGGAATGACGAGTCAAAGGACCAAAGGACCAAAGCACAGAATGTTTACTTTGGAATACATGGAAACATGTCAGTTTATATGTCGCCATGGGAACAAACAATCAGGAAATCCTATTATGGGTCCATTTACATAACACAACAAACAAGAAACAAACAAAGTCGCTGCTTCATGAGTAAATATTTCAGTCCTGTCTCTACAGTCAATACACAAATGTACTAAATCAGTTCCTGATACCCCAATATAGCAACAATGTTCATCAGTGCTCTGAAAACTCCCCCAACTCTAGCATCATGGCTTCACTTTGTTCATGAAATAAATAAACAAGTCTGCTTGTAGTTGTGTTGAAATATTCATAAATGAAAGCAGTTACTTTCATTGCAAATAAGAAAAGTTTTATGATTGATGACGAGTCAGGTTACTGTGGGAAGTGGATAGCACCAAGATCAATCAAAGAGCAAAAGGGGCACTGAACAAAGAAAGAGCAGTCTCAATCTCTCTTGGGAAAGGAGAAGGAAAAGCAATGATTTAAAAAACAAGGGAAAAGAAATATGGCAGAAAAGATGGGATGACGATCAGAAAGGAAGTGGTTTGTATAAAATACAAAAATCTGTTGTCACAAAGAGCTATAAAGAAAGGAATAGAAGGGAGGAAATGATCATAATGAGACTTAGGGTCGGTCATACTGGGCTGAATGACACAATGGTTATACTAGGGAAAAGGAACAGGGACGAGTGTGAAAGATGCAGAACTCAGGAAAATGTAGAACATATATTATTACATTGTAATAAGTATGTAAATGAGAGAGAGAGATTGAAAGAGAAAATCAGCGCTACAGGGCGTGAATGGAATATGAGAGGAATACTGGACACAGAGGAAGAAGGAGAGGGGATAAGAGCTGTCAGGAGGGCTCTTTATTCATTCTTATATTACACAAAGGTGGCAGGAAGAATTTAAAGTCTAGACAAGGGAAGTGACATGATGATACACACTCTTGAACAGTAGGTGGCGGTATGCACCTTTAAGCTGTTTGCGATCCGCCAAAAATTCCCAGAGAAGAAGTAGAAGATGGCGGACCGGGTGCAGCATGTTTTCTGCTAGCTTCGTCTGCATACTTTACCTTCCAACTCAATTCTGTGTGATCGTATGAATCTCTAATACACCATACTGACGCTTTAACCATAAAGTGCTCCGGAAACTGCAGCATGAAGACGAAGAAGAAGCTCTCTTCAGCCCGCAGTAGCTCGGAGATTGAAGACCACGATGATGCTAAGATGGAGGTCTCTACTACGTACTACGGTGAGTGTAATGTATGTCGTTACAGTGTTTCCAGATTGAAAATACAGCAATATCGTACTGCAGCTTTAAAATGATCGTGTTTTACTTAAAACTATTGTACATATTTAAACAAACGAGACGGGTCCTACCGCACTGAATGACAAAACTATGCTCTGCACACCACATGAATTGAAATAAACAAAGAAAGAAAAAGGACTACAAAGTCCAGCTTCAGACCACAGGCCAAGAAGCTTCAACTTTAGAGGTGAACAATGCAGAGTTCATGGAAAGAGTCCTGGAACTCACTGCTGTCAAGTCAGCCCGCGTTTGATTTTTGCTGCTCATTTATCTGCTCCTTTACGGTAAAGAAGAAGAGAGTCGCTCTGACCCATGTGACACTGGACTGAAAGTAGATCACCCTTAGACACACACCCCACGATGGCTGTGTCATCGGAGAACTTCTGCAGGTGGCAACTCCCAGAGTTGTAGCAGAAGTCCGAGGTGTACAGGGTGAAGAGAAAAGGGGAGAGAACTGTCCCCTGCGGGGCCCCTGTACTGCAGACCACCATGTCAGACTCACAGTCTGTTAGTCTGTTGGTGAGGTAGTCCGTTGTCCATGCAGCCAGGTGACAGTCCAGTCCCGCTCTCTCTAGCTTCCCCCTGAGCAGTGCAGGCTGCATACAGCGATTAGCCTAGCTATCAGATAATTTGATTAAGTCATCTTTAAACTGACCAGCACAAATAGTCTCGGTGATTGTCGGCCTATATATGGAAAGTTGTTTATCGTGGTTATGACATTGCTATATGACTGTGTGTGGTTATGTGGGTCAGTGACAAATAAGGGTTTTTCAGATGACCAATTCAAAAATATTTTAAAAACACAATTTGAAAGCATGCATCAGGTTCATTAAAATGTAAGATTTGTATTCATGTTGGTTTTGTGTTATTTAAAATGACATTTAAACTTTTTTTTTTTTACAAAAGGTAAGGCTAAATGGACCTAAAAATGTCAAGTGAAACTGAAAAAATAAGAATATTTTATACATCTGGAGTATATGTAAGTGTACTCATGATTGTAATTACTTCATTTTAAAATAGCACAAGAAAATAGATTTTATTAGGATTATCCCTAAAGTTATGCCCTTTTTCAATACTGAGCGGGACACAAAGCTGTAAACACCTCTGTTTTCTAATACATTTTTGGCAAATTATGTAAAAATTGTTAAAAACATGTTATTTCACTGCAATAGAGGACTACTTTTATTCCACTTTAATTTTCCAGTATTTTATTATATTTTTTTTACAAGAAATACTGGTTACACCAATTGACGCAAACCAGTTACACCAACTGACCATGCTGCTTCTACAGTCAAAGGCCATTGTTTCTTGAAGAAATTGTTGTTAGCTTCCTCCATTTTATGTTTGCTCCACCTACCAAAGTGCACAGAATACCAGTGCACTGATGACAGTAATGTAGCACACGTATGTTTGCCTTGAACACAGAATAGTATAAAACTGAAGTGAATAGATCGGCCTTTTGGATGGGTCTCATAGATCAGCGAATTCTTACTGATACCTGATCTAGCTGTCTTAGTCAAGATGGGACCGACATCCTATACCATCCAATAATTGGATCGGTGCATCCTTAATTAATTCATTAATTACAACATCTGACCAAAATCTTCAGGGGGAATTCATTTATTTAGTATTTGGAATAAACTCAAGGTACTTGTGCCCTAATGAAAGGATAAGAGATTAGTGAAGAAACCCCTTGCCCCAATTATGCCCCTATGCCCTATTGATGATTTGGCTATCCTAGCCTACGGCCCTAGTTGCCCCTGCAACCAAAACAGCATTGCCACCTTCAACAGGCCCAGGCTCTGTTTACAGTATGTGAGTTAGCCATGTTTTGACAACGCTTATACTTACCACCCTACCACACTGGCATTCACAATTCAACCTTGTAGACCGAAGGGTAGCAAGAACCAGGTCATCACCGGTGTTGTCAAGTGGGACCCACCCTTCACCAGATGTTCGTCTAATTAGGTCCACAACTTCCCCGGAAGACTAGACATTCAGCTTTGGCGTCCTAGAGACACCCCCCTCCATGGTAGCTCTCAACGCCCACCATACCCACAGGCAACACTTGACATCTTACCTTCTTCTACATCATGGCCATCACAGCCCAAACAGCATTGCCACCTTCTATAGGACCAGACGTTGGCAAGCAAGCTCCAGGTAGTGGCACGCTGATACTACCTACCCTACCACATGGCCCCTGATAGCCGCACATCTAAAATGCAACTACTGGTGCCAATATTACACCATACATGCATATATTAGATCATACATGTTTAAAGAGCCCATATTATGCCTTTTCTGGTTTTATATGCTCTTTAATGTGTTTTCCAAGTGTCCTGTGAAACGCGGCTTCTCCTACGTCCTCCTGTTAGCTGTAGCATTAGCTGTATGTAAAGCTCGGTTCTAGCCCCCCTCAAAAAAAATTTGTCAGTGTGACGTCTTGTCAGTGTGATATCACTGATCTAAGCCCATTGGCTCGTTGTGGCAAGCCCATGTTGTATGCCCGTTAACTTCTGTAGCACGCCCACGATATGCCGTAGCCTGTGGTAGCACAGCAGTGCTAAGGTGCTAATGTTTATGCTCCCCGGTCCTCTGAGCCAGAGTGGCTGAGCGACTGACCAATTACGGCAGAGCTGACAGGCCGACCAATCAGATCAGACTTGGCACACATGGGGACTCTGAACGTGGGCACTTCAGAGCCTTAGAGAGAGAGTCAGAAGCGAGCCGGTGCATGGAGCGGCAGAACATGAAAACAGACACTTTTTTCGAACTTTATCTATTGTGAACATACTTTAGCAGGTACATAGATTAAATATACGAACCCCAAAAAGGGCAGAATATGGGCTTTTTAAAGGTGCACTATGTAGATTTGGTTGTGAAATTTGAAAGTTGGAGAAGTGAAAGTGATATATTTTCTGAACTGAATACGCAAACTTTATTCAAAGTAAAAAATGGGTCCCTGGAACTCTGTTTGGAGATATAAAGTTACCAGGAGAGTTACGCTTTCACTGTTGCGGGCCCACCACCATAACTTCTCCAGTAGCATTTTATCTTCAAACAGTGTTACAGGGACCAAATGTTCCTCTGAGGACAGTTTGTGTTTGGATTTATGATTGACGTAAACCAAGTAATCTGTAAATTTCTCCAACTTTCACATTTCTCTACTAAAACTACATAGTGCACCTTTATAAATGTAAGTGAATGGAACACAAATATGCAATTTGAAGCTCAACATTTACAAAATGCCAGGGCATTTTGTTCTTGACCTTTGATAATAAGGTTGTGGATGAATCACCACTTTAATCAACACAAAAAAAATACTGATATTTCACAAAAGTGGCCTCTAACAGAAAGGCTTGTCATAAAAGTAAAATAGTGTAACCGGTTACACCATTTGACATTTCCACTTCAAATCATATTTGACAGGCATTATTATTGAGACCTATGTTAGCACAGTTCCTGGTGTGAACATTTCAAATCTAATTTTCAAAGTGAATTCAAGTTTTTAGAATTATCATAAATTGTTAATGTTTTTCTGAGGTCATACCATTTGACATACCTGACCACGCCCTTAAAATGTCAAATTATCTCATGGTTTAAAGAGAGTTGCTAAACATGGCGTGCAGCAGCAGATATGATGAATATATTAACAAAATGGCTCCTTCAATGGTGGTTACACCATGTTGACAATTTGGTACTTGACTGGGTGACACGATTTCCCTAAAATAATTATAATAATAAGAACAATGATGTTCCATTACTTTTATTTACTATTGAACAGTTCTATTGTAAGATTATGCCAGACTAGTTCATAGGGTGTTATATGAAAATTTAACCTTTTTAAAGCAAGTTTAATTCTTTGGTATGAAGTTTCAACAGTTACACCACTTAGACATTTTTGCCTAAATACCCCAATTATTCTCTAAAAATGTATAATAAATATACATTTTAGACTAGGTCCTCAAAACAAAGAATGAAAGCATGTCATTTGTGCATTTATTTTTAAATTTTAAGCCTTTAAAAGTTAACTAAACCTTATGGACACAAAAAACTGAGCGTCACGTCACCCATCTACATTTTGAACAAATAATTCACAAAACGTGAATATATATTTCCATTTAAATCAATTATGCCAATGGTGGTCAATTTGGTACTTGACTTGGTGACACAATTTCCCTAAAATAATTATAATAATAAGAACAATGATGTTCCATTACTTTTATTTACTATTGAACAGTTCTATTGTAAGGGGAGAGAGAGAGAGACTTTTCTTGGCTTGGTGTCACTTCAGCTAGTGCAGCACGGATAAGCTCCTCTTCTACAACGGGTCTACCTGCTGAAGGTGTTTATAAACTGATGTCTCATTGTCTTAAGCAATCACCGCTGCAGCTCCGAGCGATAAACACATTTAGTTCCGGAAAGTTTTTCACAATAAAAATCCCTAATTGCCATCTCTGTGATGTGCTTTTATTTTGAAGAAGACGTTTGAGGAAGTTGGGTGTTATAAGCTGCTGCAACTTAACACATCTCAGATGTGTGAAAATAAATACTTCAAACCAAACAGACTCAGTTAGAAGCTTCAGTAGCTAATAGGTAAACAAACAGAGACTAAAACATCTAACATTTAAACTCTTACAGGCTCATTTTAAAACAATAAATGGATTATCTTTCATCTCAGGTTTAGTTGCAGCTAAGTCAGCCTTTGAGGCTGCATTTGAGACTAACCAGCCTCAGAATAATAAAACTAAAAACACTAAAATACTCTTTACACTTTTTATGATTGAGACAAAGATCCTTTTAGTATTTTCTTAAATACTTTTTAGGTTTAGGAGGTTTAATATGTGATTTTTCACACTTAAATAGAAATCAAGTATATCCTCTGAAAATAACTCTGAGAGTCATGACTGTCTACAATGGGTGTAACACCCGAGTCCCACTGTCTGTGATGTTTTCAGAGTCCTATCTTCACTTTGTTTACATCGCCGGGACGGCCAGCTGACTCCTCCCCTCGTGTATATAAGTTGTTTAATTGAGGGACTAGAGAAAAGAAGAATAACATACTGTACTCACTGCTTAACTGTGTTTCTAGATCACGCTCATTTCAGGTAAATTTACATGCAGTGTGAAGATACGAGCATAATAAAGATCGCTAGCATTAGCATGCTAACACAACAATGCAGCGCGAGTTGTTTTGGTTTCATGCTGGTGCTCAAGGGTGACATCTGCTGGATCAAAAAAATCACATATAAAGCCTTTAAACATTTCCCTTCATAAAACAGCTGATTACTTGAACATATAATCCTTGATTATTTATTCATTATGTATATTTTGTTTTTTCAATGGGGTAGAAAAGAAAATGTTTATCTGAAAAGATAAATCATTGTAAAGATCGGCCTTTAATTAAAAAAACTTTGAGATTAATATCCTCTCGTCCTTTTTTCACGACACACGACGAGAGATGCATTGTTAAAAAAAGTAACTAAGTAACTTTTACTTAAAGTACATTTTAAACAAGTTACTTTTACTTTGAGTACCGTATTTTCCGCACTATAAGGCGCACTTAAAAGCCTTTAATTTTCTCAAAAAACGACAGTGCGCCTTATAATCCGGAGCGCCTTATATATGGATCAATTGGTTAATTGGTTGATCCATACTGGTTGTACACGGCGCTCAGCGACACTGACTCGGATAATGACGAGAGGGAGCCGGGCAGGTTGGATGCCGTACTCGCCCAACTGTTCAATTCGGACACTGAAGAAGAAGAATTCGAGGGATTCGTGGACGGGGAATGAACTGAAAAAGTGAGCTTTACGTGTTATACGTAACTGAACAATGTTGAGTTATGCACTAACACAGGGGTGCCCAACCTTTTTTGAACCAAGATCTACTTTTAAAGTTACCAGTCTGCCGAGATCTACCAGTCCACATAGTGAGCCATAGCCTTTACCAACAGCCTACAAATGCATTTAATACAAATACTAAGTAAAAAGGTTCGCATGTGTGTGTGTGTGTGTGTGTGTGTGTGTGTGTGTGTGTGTGTGTGTGTGTGTGTGTGTGTGTGTGTGTGTGTGTGTGTGTGTGTGTGTGTGTGTGTGTGTGTGTGTGTGTGTGTGTGTGTGTGTGTGTGTGTGTGTGTGTGTGTGTGTGTGTGTGTGTGTGTGTGTGTGTGTGTGTGTGTGTGTGTGTGTGTGTGTGTGTGTGTGTGTGTGTGTGTGTGTGTGTGTGTGTGTGTGTGTGTGTGCGCGCGCGTTGGTAAAACATTTACCCCCCCCCCCCCCCCCGGTTTTACCTGCACGTCCTTGCGCATGCCTGCACTCTCTCTTGCGCGCTCTCTCTATCTCCGCCGCTCGCTCTCTCATGCACGCAGCAATTTCATGAATAAATGAAAAATTAAATACACACAGGTCGGAAGTATACTTGGGCTCCCAACACAGGTATCGTGTGTGGGAAACAGTGCAATGAGATGAAATTGAAATCACTTTTCTATTTTACAATTGTATTTTATATTGACAAAACATCTCGTGATCGACTGAGAATCAGTCAGCGATCTACCTGTCGATCGCGGTCGACTGTTTGGGCACCCCTGCACTAACGTTTGAATTAGCGGTATCAGACTGTGTTTCTTTTACGTGTTTACAACTGAACAAGGCTGGGAGATATTGTGAATATGCACATTAACGTTTGAACAACGTTGAGTTATTGTGAATGCACTACGTACAAAATTACGTTTTGAGAGTTAAGAGAAACGTCAAAGAAATAATTTATTATTTGGGGAAATCGTCTTATGTACTTTTGTTTTTGTAGTTTTATACATTACGTTTTATACGTATTTATATTTATATATTCACAATATCTCCCAGCCTTGTTCAGTTGTAAACACGTTCTATTCTATGCGCCTTATAATCCGGTGCGCCCTATATATGAAAACAGTTCTAAAATAGGCCATTCATTGAAGGTGCGCCTTATAATCCGGTGCGCCTTATAGTGCGGAAAATACGGTACATTTTTAAACTGTTACTTTTACTTGTACTTAAGTAAAATTTCATCAAAGTAACAGTACTTTTACTTGAGTAGAATATATTAGTACTCTTTACACCTCTGCACCACTCAGACATTTTTGCCTACATACCCCAAATATTCTCTAAAAATTCATAAAAAATAAATACATTTTAGACTAGGTCCTCAAAAAAAAGAATGAAAGCTTTTACTGAACCGCAGCTAGTAAGCAGACACGGAGAGTCCAGCTTGTTTCTTGAGAGTCAGGTCGTTTATTACACACACAGAGCTCAAACTGCACATACACTTAAGATACTGACTCGTTTCTCTGCTGTGACACTGCCCTGATCCCCGGCATCAACTACGTGACTCACACACACACACACCGATCGAACACACACACTCGCATCCGCTCTCCCTCTCCTCACTCGCTTCACCACCCACACACGCGCTCTGAGCTATAAACAGACAAACACTACTCGGTAAGAGTTTGCAGAGTCACAAAGTAAGTTAAAACCATAGACTGTAAACCAACGAATGTCAGACAGAAAATATAGTTGACTTTGCAGATGCCTGGTCTGGTTGTAAACATGATAACGATAGTAAACAATGGGTCCTTCAAAAGCCGCGGCCCCAACACATCGGCCGGAATATCACCAGTTTATTCAACACCAGTTAAACCAACGACACGCAGTCAATCTAGCCACCATGATAAACAACTTTCCATACAGTACGACAATCATAGACTATTTGTGCTGGTCAGAATAAAGATGACTTAATCAGATTGTCTGATAGCTAGGCTAATCGCTGTATGCACAGATGCAATGCTACAGTGATCACATTAAATCATACCCTTGAACCTACGCTTCTGTGATTGGCTGAATAGGAAGGAGACATCTGATTGGCTACAGACATTTCCCTGCTGAAAAAAATGCATATGTGAATCTAACGCGTAATATTTACAGTCTTTGATCTAACCAAGGCAGGGGAGTCTCAAAAATCCCACACACAAATGCAGTGAGGTTCACAAATGACAAACAGTTTGTAAATGCAGACTGAACACTTTATATATTTGTTGATTTCTATTACATATATACAAAATTACAAATATTTGTGAGTCAGAAATAGATTTGCGAATCTTATTTTTTTATTTGTGGATTTCTTTTACATTTATATAGAATGAAATATATTTGTGTGTGCATTTGTGAATATTGAGACTGATCTAACTCCATACTTTTCAGCCATTAAAAATGTAATACTTTGACAGCCCTTATTAATATTAAAAAAGCAGTACTGTTAATGTTTGTTTACTGTGTCCTGCAGATGTCCAGCAGCTGTTGGTGAGTAAAGAAGAGCTTCCACCTGAGCAGCAGGAGTGGAGCCACATTCTGGACCAGGAGGACACCAAGCCCCAACACATTAAAGAAGAACATGAGGAACTGTGGAGCAGTCAGGAGGAAGAACAGCTTGAAAGACTGAAGGAGGCTGATACCACCAAGTTCCCCTTCACTCCTGTCTCTGTGAAGAGTGAAGATGATGAAGAGAAACCTCAGTCCTCACAGCTTCATCAGAGACAAACTGAACAGATGGAAACAGGAGTTGATGGAGAGGACTGTGGAGGCGCAGAACCAGAGAGCGACTTAGAGCCAGAGAGACCTTTACAACCTGAGATTGAGGTCAAGATTGAAGACTCTGATGAACCTGAGACTGATGACAGTGATGATTGGCAAGAGAAAAGAGAAGATTTGTCAGAATTAAACTTGAAAAATAAGAAACTTAACACTGGTAAGAGAGCACATAGGTGCTCTGAATGCAGCAAAAGATTTAACAAAAAACAGCATCTGACCAGACACATGTTAGTTCATACAAGACAGAAACCCTACAGCTGCTCTCAGTGTGAGAAAAGATTTAACCAAAAAGGGCATCTGACCAGCCACTTTATGATTCACACTGGAGAGAAACCCTTCAACTGCTCTCAGTGTGAGAAAAGATTTAACCATAAGTCTAGCTTGACAAGTCACATGCTAATTCACACAGGAGAGAAACCCTTCAACTGCTCTCAGTGTGAGAAAAGATTTAACCGAAAGCGGCATCTAACCAGCCACATGAAGATTCACACTGGAGAGAAACCCTTCAACTGCTCCCAGTGTGAGAAAAGATTTAGCCATAAGTCTACTTTGACAAGTCACATGGTAATTCACACAGGAGAGAAACCCTTCAACTGCTCTGTTTGCAGTAAAAGGTTTACCCAAAGAACAAGTCTGACCAAACACATATTAATTCATACAGGAGAGAGACCCTTCAGCTGCTCTGAGTGTGGTAAAAGGTTTACTTCCAAGGGAAATCTGAACAAACACATGATGATTCACACTAGAAAGAAATGCTAATCTGTGCAATGGTAAAACTGATCCAAAATAATTTTGTTCTACTCAAATTTAAAGATAGATGTAATGTAAACATCAAGCCCACAGCATATTGAAGTACACCAAAATACAGTATAGAACCATCCACTTTGAGAAAATGTAGACATCAGAGAAAGACACATTTCAGCATGTTGAGTACTTCATTTAACATGTAAAGAAACAGTACTTAATCACTAGGGGTGGAACAGTACACAAAAATTTTGGTTCGATACAGTTCTCAGTTTTGAAGCTTCGGTTCGGTACATTTTTGGTACAGTAAAGGGACCTGATACAACTCTATTTTTTCTTTATTAGGAACATTTAGAATTTCGCTTTTACACATTGGGCTAAGTGCAGCATCGACAGTTCAGACTTGCACACCTGCTCAGGTTACTTTTTAATAATATTTTAAATTAAACAATGTATAAAAAAAAGAAAACATATAATGAACTTATGCTGCATCCTTCAACCAAAAGAGTCTCCCATAAATAAAAGATATGAATGAAATGAAGTAATTAATATAGCCTATATGTAAAAATATTTCTTTTAAATTACACTGACCTTTTAGTTTATTAAGCCAACAATTTTTTTGAATGCCCTTTGAGCACATAATAAACCTTATCACATCTGGGTGACAGTATAGTTTCATCGCAGAACTATTAATATTTCCCTCTGTCGATATAAGAACTTCAATGGCATTTCTTATGGCTTTGGCCTGTTCAGAATCACTAGCAAAAGGCTGTCTGTTTTTTCCTAGTTGCAGTGATGTTTACGTTCGCGTGGTGCCTTTTCAAGTGCTTTAATAAATTGGACGTGTTACCTGCGACGTAACCCAAATCCGCTGAACAACAACGGCACAGTACGCTCGTCGTCAACGTCTCTTTGTCCGTTATTGTGGGATTGGGGAGGGAGAGTGTTTTCTATCATGCTTCTGGGGCCGCTGCTAGCCGCAGCAGCTGAGACACAAGAATGGCCTGTCGGCAGCAACCTTCTCGCCATTGTTGGGGTTGTATCAAGTCAACTTTGGTTATATTCTTTAATAATTATATTTAATTATTAATAATATAAATAAAATATCATTAAACTATGTTTAATCTGGTTTTGGGGCACCAACCTGTAATCAGGTAAATATAACCAAAATATCACTCAAATCAGTCTCAAATTAGTTATTTAATTACTAATATTATTAATAATGAATAACTATATTTAATAAATTGAAGGCGTGAAATCCGTACACAAAGCCTTCGCACCCAGCTTATATCACAATGCAAATATACCAGTAATCACAAACAACTGCTCTCTTAAATTATAACAGAATTTATTTAAACAAAGCAACATCAATCCAAAATCAATGAACTTAATTAAACAAGTAACTATTATAAACTAATCTAAGCAACAAACATTATCAAGCAAAGGCTTGTGGAAGGGGTGTGAATGTGTGTGCGTGCGTGCGTGAGTGAGAGAGAGAGAGAGAGAGAGAGAGAGAGAGAGAGAGAGAGAGAGAGAGAGAGAGAGAGAGAGAGAGAGAGAGAGAGAGAGAGAGAGAGAGAGAGAGAGAGAGAGAGAGAGAGAGAGAGAGAGAGAGAGAGAGAGAGAGAGAGAGAGAGAGAGAGAGAGAGAGAGAGAGAGAGAGAGAGAGAGAGGGGGGGGAGATGGCTTCGTACCCTCGTGGTCGTTCACGATGGCGCAAACCTAACAAAGACCTGGGTGCGTGCGTGTGTGGGTGGATGAAAGGGAGAGAAAAAGGGGGGGAAGATTACTTCGTCCCACGTGGTCGCCCTTCCGATGGCACACACCTAACAAAGGCCTAAATGTGGCCTTAAGGCCTAAAAGAGACTGAGTTCGGCCCTACACAATCTGTGTCTCTGAGGCATCTGGATAGCCACGAGTGTATAGATCTCTGTGCGTAATGGCGCGGTGGTGGAGTTGGTCTCCAGATGTACGTTTACACGGGAATATGTGTGTATGTGTATGTTCGTAGAAGGGGAAATAAAAGAGAAATGCGTGCCTGAAGAGGCCGGATCACAGTCCGACTCCCGCGCCACAACTCGGAGTAATTCCCTTCATTCACAGAAACAAACCAATAGCCGAATTCAGGTTAATACGGCTTACACTGGCCTTTCTGATCAGAAGAGTAATACCCGGTTATAACGCTGTTACGCTAAACACATATAGGACGCAGCGGTCCGAAACAACAAGAGTTTTAAACGGTTAAAACTCAGGACGCAGCGGTCCAACAAAGATAAAAATTACAGTTTCTGCTTTGATCAACAATTGTTAAAAACACTCTCTAAAGCTAATTCTGCCCAGACCTAATTAAGCCTCACTTGTGAATCGCTTTGTCCGCGATTGGTGAAAGGAAAAGAGTCCGGCGATGGAGCAGATCTTCTGTCCGTCCTGGTGCAGAGGCGTCTGATGGCGGCGAGGGTCCCTTACGGCGAGAGCGGCTTCGTTGGTTCTCCGTCGAGTGGAAAGATGTCCGTTGATGTCCTTTCGTTGCAGGACGGAATAAGACCGTTATCTTTCTGATAATCTGTTATAGTCTGACGCTCTCCGAGAAACTGAGATGCGTTCACTGGACAATCCAAGCTCGGAATTTAGAACACTGCCGGCCGCGGATTACCTGCGCGCCAAAAACTTAAAACAAAGGAAGATTGTTGCAGGAAACAGGAGATCTTCTTGGGTCTCCGAGCACCGAAGGTCAGCGCGTGAAAGAGGGCGAGCAATGGAAGTCTTGGAGCTTTGTAGCCTGGCCTGCTCCATGGGGGTCTACCTCAGGTCCCCTCCAATGAGGAGAGAGAGGTTCTGGTCCCCCCTTTACTTCACACGTAGGTGTGAAGTACCGCAGGGGATTCTGGGATTAAGAGTCCTTTTAGGCCTCTTTGTGATCTCAGTGAATAACTCAAATGAGGCTTTTACAGAGGTGCAGGCCCAAGTCCATTGTTTGACCGTCCTAAGCCTGCGTGGCCCAACACCATCTTTCAAAATCTTTCTTAATGTTTGATGATTTTTTTCTCTCTTTGGTTTCAGTTTCAGTCTGTCACCAAAAGATGGGCTTCAGGCCAGACAACAGCTGGCTCAATGAAAACATTTGTATTCATAATAAACAAAAATACTGACCTCTATTTTCAAATAAATAAACATATTTTGTCTGTATGCATGGACTGGTTTCTCTGCGTCTGTTTGGGATATGAAGAATCTGAGTTTTTATATGCACTTTAAATGGTAAAATGCTGTTCTGGTAATGTTGGGGATATAATTTTCAAAGCTAAGGTAGGAGTCTAAAATATTTCCAAGATTTTTGGCCTGCTCACTGTATTTCATTGACATGGATTTGAGGTGTAGATGGATATGTTGTCTCTGAGTTTTGGAACAATGAGTAATTCAGTCTTTTCTGTGTTGAGTTTTAAAACATATCTTTTACACAATCTGTAAGTTTTTCCAATAAAGCTAAGATCATCATATGAAAGTGAAATGTATACCTGTGTGTCATCAGCATATGAATGATATATTTTGTTTCTACATGATTGTACTAAGTTGGAGCATGTATAGATTAAAAAGCAGCGGCCCAAGGAATGATCCTTGTGGAACCCCAGAGAAAACCTTGCCTGGAGAAATGTGACATTTCCTGTCTTGTAAAAAGATGTGAACCAGTCGAGAACAGGGCCTGATAGGCCAACTAAATCGTGAAGTCTTTGAATCATTATATCATGATTAACAGTATCAAATGCAGCTGTAAAATCAGGTGGATCAAGCGGTCAAAAGCATTTTCCGCGTTAAGTGAAACTGCGATGCACAGACTTTTGACATGTTTAGAGCTGTGAATAATATTAAAGAATCTTCATACATGAACAATTTAGGATCTATTTTAAATGACTCCTGTTTGATCCATGTTTATGAAGTCTTTTCAAGTCGTACAGCAAGGATTTTAGAGAATATTTTATATTTACTGGGTAGGATTAAAATAGGCCTATATGAGCTACACAGTTGAGGGCCTGCTGCAGTGATTCTGGAAGCCTCCCTGTATCTATAGAATAGTTAAACATCCTAAGCAGGTGACTTGATGTACCTTAGAAAAGGGTATCAGCATTAAATCTATACGGGTATATACAGGTGAGTAAAAAGAATATTCTCTTGTGTTTTTATACCAAATGTCCATTCCCAACATCTCGAGTGTCCACTTTCAATGTTGCGGGGTAAAACATCCCGTACTTCACGTTTGCACGGTGGAGCCGGGTCTTCAATGCGTTGAACGCCATCCACTTCTAGTGCAGAAAAGGCGAAGAGTCAGGAAATATTATTTTGGTAATAATATAATATTATTTTATTATATAAGATTATTAAATTTTGTCCAAAAATATGAGAATTGCTAGTTCTCAAAAGAAATAAGAATATCGTGATGAGTCAGGAACCTTTAATTGACGTGATAACGGAGAGAAGACATCAGACATGGTTCTCTCCAGAAGGGTCGCTCACACTGACTGACTTTAAATAGAGACAAACTCTCCTTCGGTCTCCTACATCAAAGAACATTTAAAACAATGAACACTTCAGAAAGCAACCACAGACAATCAACAGCAGAACGTCTATCCTGTGCATGTTCAGGTGTCATTGAGATTTTCTTTATTTTGTATTCTGACTGCAGGATTCTTATTAAGGGTTAAAGGTTTTCAGTGAAATCAACCTGGACCTGATCTGACTGTGGTCGCTCTGCATCAGGATCTGCTGAACTCCTTTTCTTTACCAAAGAGACTTTAGACACTCCACACAAAATAACACAAGTAGATGAAAGTCTTTCTCACTCTACATCAGTTTATTTATTACAAGGTTACACATGAGCTGTCTGAAGAACTTGTGCTACCCAACACAGAGGCCTCCAAGGAAACAGAGTGACAGAAAGAAGAGAAGATATCAAGAGAGAAAAAGGATCCTTTCACTGTAACTGTTTCATATAAACCCTTTACATTCAAACATCATAGCTGCTCCCAACTTACTAGTTCATATGTCAGCAACAAAACATCAATGTCAAAAAAGTAGAGACAGATTTCTGTCAGTAGAATTGTCTTATATCCCTTTATAACAGCAGTTATACATCTGTTAGTCAATACATACTTATGAATACACATTACTGATGTTGTTAACTTGGATTCCTTTGGATCACTTTTACCATTGCACTGGATTAGCATTTCTCTCCAGTGTGAATCATCATGTGTCTGGTCAAATTTATCTTAGAATTTTACCTTTACTGCAAACAGAGCAACTGAAGGGTTTCTCCCCTCTGTGAATTGCCATGTGATATGTCAAACTAGACCTATGGGTAAATCTTTTCTCACACTGAGAGCAGCGGATTGCTTTCTCTCCAGTGTGAATCATCATATGTCTGGTCAGATTTCCCTTAGAACTACACATTATACCACACTCAGATCAGCTGAAGGGTTTCTCTCCTGTGTGAAGTAACATGTGTTTGGCCAGACTTTCTCTTTGGGTAAAACCTTTACAGCAAACAGAGCAGCTGAAGGGTTTCTCTCCAGTGTGAATCATCATGTTACTGGTCAGAATCCCTTTTCGGTTAAATCTTTTACCACACTCTGAGCACCTATGTGGTCTCTTATCAGTTTTTAGTTTCTTATTTTTCAAGTTTAATTCTGACAAATCTTCTCTTGTCGCTTGCCAATCATCACTGTCATCAGTCTCAGGTTCATCAGAGTCTTCAGTCTTGACCTCAGTCTCTGGTTGTAAATGTCTCTCTGGATATGAGTACCTCTCTGGTTCTGCTGCTCTTCCACAGTCCTCTCTATCAGCTCCTGTTTCCATCTGTTCAGTTTGTTTCTGATGAAGCTGTGAGGACTGAGGTTTCTCTTCATCATCTTCACTCTTCACAGAGACAGGAGTGAAGGGGAACTTGGTGGTATCAGCCTCCTTCAGTCTTTCAAGCTGTTCTTCCTCCTGACTGCTCCACAGTTCCTCATGTTCTTCTTTAATGTGTTGGGGCTTGGTGTCCTCCTGGTCCAGAATGTGGCTCCACTCCTGCTGCTCAGGTGGAAGCTCTTCTTTACTCACCAACAGCTGCTGGACATCTGCAGGACACAGTAAACAAACATTAACAGTACTTAGACTGCTTTTTTAATGTTAATACGGGCTGTCAAATGATTTCACTTTTGTCACTGAAAATCAATAATTAATTGGAATTGATCACATTTTAATCATGTTTGGAATTCACTTATTTAGCATTTAAAAAAGGTTTTGAATGCTTTAATTGTGTAATTTTGTCTTAAGCTTAGGTTACTCTACTTCCTTTTTGGATACAAACATACCTTTATTTTGAAAGAAAATAAGGAACATGTGGTAGACTGAAGATACTATATTAACTTAACCACAGTAAATGAAACCAGCTGAAGAGGTTGTGTAAAAAAAAGTCAGGGCGCCGGTAGCCTAAGGCTGTGAGGACTGAGGTTTCTACTCATCATCATTAAGTCCTGGAGAGCGGGCAGCCCGGGTTCAAATGTGACCTGTGGCTCCTTTCCCACAAGTCATTCCCCACTCTCTCTCCTTGGTTTCTGATTCTGTCCTATCTCTAAAATAAAGGCATACAAAAGCCCATAAATATATCAACAAAAAGTGGTTGATGTCACAGGAGATTCAGATTCTTTGACACGGGCCCTGACTTATGCAGAGGGACTCAGATCCAGATTCAGATTCTTTATTGTCCCTCAAGGGGAAATTTGTTTTGCAGCAGGACCACAAAGAATACAAGAAACACAAAGACAACATCACCAATGAATTTCAAAAATCAGACAACACAACAAAATATAATCAAATAAAACATTGCAATAAAATCAGTCAAGAGTTCATACCAAGATGGGAATTCCTACCAAGGTATTAAAGTGCAAAGTGGAGGTTTGCAAATGTGCAGTTCAAGTGCAAAAAGAGCAACAAAGGGCTAATTGTTGTTTAACATATTAATTACACTTGGTACAAATGAGACCTTTTAGTCTTCCTCACAGGAGCTCTAAAGCAACGACCTGAGGGTCAAAGGTCAAACTCACTGTGAAGCGGGTGATCTGAGATATCAAGTATCTTAGCTGTCCTCAGGACCTGCTTGTTCGAAATGGTCAAAAGCCCAACCTGACTCCTCCCTGAGATTCTGCTGCTTGTTTTAACAACTCTCCCAAGTCTGTTCTTATTGGTCTGTTCAGGCGTCCATACCATGCAGCGACACATTTAAAACAAATTCAATGAAACATTTACATAAGAGAGTCCTCATCTCAGAAGAGGCATTCAAAGATTTTATTTTTCTTCAAAAGAACTTGGAGGTAGCATTGACATGACTTTCTAAACACAACCTATTGTCCAGAACAACACCCAGATATTTGTAGCTGTCCACAATCTCAATGTCAGCTGATTTAATACCAGTTGGTGTTTGGCTTGGTGGGGATTTTGTCAAATCCATGATCATGTTTTTAGTTTTTGACAAGTTTAAGTGGAGAAACGGTTCATCACACCAAGTTACGAAGTCATCCACAACTGGCCCATGACCCTGCTCTCCCCCCTCAAGAAGGCTAACAACGACAGTGTTATCATTTCAGAAAGTGTCTGTTACTGTGATTGCTGTGACACTCATTAGTGTACATAATGTAGAGAAGGACTGGCAGACAGCAACCCTGAGGAGAGCCAGTGGAAGAAGAGAGCTGGTTAGAAAGCACACACTGCAACCTATTGGTCAGAAAATATATAATCCAACCAATCAAGCTAGGCTTAAATTTAAACTGATGAATTAGCCTTTCAGCAATCAAAATCTGCTGAATGGTGTTAAATGCTGAAGAAAAGTCAATGAACAGGAGTCTGGAGTGTGTCAGTGAGCTTACAGATTCCTACAAGTGGAGACGATGAAATAAAGAAACACACAGAGACAAAGGAGATGAAGAGAAATGAAAAGTTATAACTTAGAATCACAAAAGCACAGGTTGAAGCTATCATACACAAAAAAACACAATTTCTCATCCAACAACTTAAATACGACAACTTCCAATATAGCAACAACTCAGGAAAATATTTACCAAAACAATTACAACAGAAAAAAGAAAAATCGATTATTCTATCGATAATAAATGCCTATGGGGAAACTGTTCAGGATCATTATGAAATAAATAAAACTTTTTTTAT